>NC_090754.1:68197420-68202420 GCF_036898095.1 Palaemon carinicauda
CCGCACAGCCGCATTGCCAGACGTATAACTACTCGGTCGCTCCCCATCCCTCGGGTGGGAGGAGAGGGAGTAGTCATACCTTGGTGAGAATGGTACCCACGACAGGAAAGGGAGAGGGTTTGGGTAGGTTTGAATGTGTGTGTATATATATTTAAATATTTAGCCGTCCTTTTTGACGGGTAGCATACACAAGTATGAAAATAAAAGTGAATAAATTGAGTTTGTATGCTACCTTTTAACAATACAAGAAACATAACAGATGGATATTTTAAATGGACCTGATCTCAGTACCAACCAAAATCTAAGAATGTACTTAACAGGATCCCCATCCAGCGCAAGGCATCCAAATATGACACCTGATAATGGCCCATGAATTGCAATTAAGCAAAGTATCACTGAGGATAGGAGAGCTCTTCGTCACCGACATAACGTGTTTTAATGAATGTGGACATAAGCAGTAACACTTACAACCCATTTATCTAAAAATACCTCCCTTATATAATAATGAGGGTGAGAACGGGTGTAAGAAATGATTCAGCAGCTAGAGTGGGCATGAATATGTTGAAGCGGTTTGGCGATGTAGAGAGAACGGAAAGTGGCTATCTTCAGAAGGTGATGAATTCAAGATTTGATAGGAGAAGTACAAGAAGATGGCCAAGATTTGGGTGGATGGATGGAGGGAAGAAAGCTCTGGGTGATAGGAGGATAAATGTAAGAGAGGCTAGAAATAGGAATGAATGGCAACCGATTGCGACGCAGTTCTGGTACAGACCTTCAATGAAATGAAACAGACTTATGGAAATGCTGCTCCATCCTATGATGTTGTAAAACACTGGCCTTGTTAGTTCAAGTAAGGCCGAACACCTGTCGAAAAGCGACCATTCCTGGACGTCCCCATCTGCCATTGATGAAGAGAACATCCATCAAGTAGAGGCTGCCATTCTGGAAGACCACCGTATAACTGTTCGTCAGTTAGCCTAAATTGTGACGATAAGTGTAGAGTTTGTAGAAAATATCATCCAGGATCATTTGCACATGCATAAGGTGTCTGCACGGTGGATTCCTAGGCTCCTTACTCCTTTTCAAAAGCAGGAATGTGTGGATTGCTCAAAGGCTCTTTTGGACATGTGTCAACAAAACAAGGAAGCATTTTTTGACAGACTTATCACACAGGATGAAACATGGATCCATCACTATAATCCTGAGATTAAAGTCCATAGTATGTAGTGAAAGCACTTTGACTCACCACCCCCAAAAGAAGGCAAGAATGCAGTCCTTTACGGGAACGGTCATGCTTACTGTCTTTTGGGACCAGAAGGATTTCCTGGCCAAGGGTACTACAATTACTGGGACTTACTATGCTTCACTACTGCATAAACTGCGAGAATCCATCAAACTCAAAAGGCGCAGTATGCTACTAGAGGAGTCCGACTCCTGCAGGACAATGCTCGAGTCCACATCTCGCATATCATCCAGACAGAAGCACACTTTTGTGGCATGAAATTCTTCTGCAAACCCCTTTTCTCCTGACCTGGCAAAATCTGAGTTTCACCTCCTTCCAACCATTTAGTCATATTTGAAGGGAACATGTTTTCCTGATGGTGATACATTATTTTCCAAGGTAGAGTCATGGTTTGATGCTCAACATACCGAATTTTGCAAACAAGGTCTCCAGAGTTGCATAAAACAATGGAAAATGCATATCCCTGGGTGGCGCTTATGTAGAGAAAGACAAATAACTGTTCCAAGTTTTGTCTGTCTATGTCTGTTGGAAAAGGGCCAGGGGAAATCTTTAATGAACACCCCTCGTAAACACACACACATATACATACATACATATATATATATATATATATATATATATATATATATATATATATATATATATATATACATATATATATATATATATATATATATATATATATATATATATATATATAATTTTTTTTTTCGATTACGCTGAGTGGCATTGCCGCACATATAACTACTCGGCCTTTTCCCACCCCTCAATAAAAGGTAAACGCGTCTGGTTTCAGTTCCAGTATCATCCGAATAGATGCTCAACATAACGTCAGCCAAGGAAGCCCCAACCACCACTGAGGTGCCCAATCACAGCAGTATCCTCCCAAGTAAACAGCTTAAACTCACAGTCCGGTAAGGGGATCGATCTGCTGCCATACAAATGCTAGGGGAGCGAGTTACCACTGTTCTAGGAGGGAGAGAAGAGTAGTCATACCCTGATGAGAGGAAGTGCGTGTATATGTATCTAAATATTTAGCCTTCACTTTTGACAGGTCACCTACACTAGTATAATAATAATAGTAATACCATTAAATAATTTTAAGGAAAACACTGATGTTTTTGTATAAGTAATAACCTATGACAATCAAACTTAAAAGTTGTAAAATATGATGATGCCGAACTTAAAAGATATGCTAGAAAACTGATGCATCAAAATAAGAAAACAAACCAGAATTGATACAGGTTTTGAGATGTAGAAAGACAGATCATGTCGACTGTACACCACACACGATGCACAGTAGGGCTTTTGCAGCGTCTTTTTTGCCAATCTAGCTGCAGTCTTTATCAAGCTTCTACTATACCCTCTTTTGCACCTTGGGGTTCAATATATTTTAACCTTAACTTCTCAGTGCAAAGGGGTGGGGGAGGAGAATTTGTAACATATTACACGGCGTCGAATGGGCTCCCATGCTCCAACGCTGGGCCTTATCACCTAAAATTAATAAACCCAATAATAAAGGAATTAGAACATTAACATTCTGACTCTAATGTACGCAATAACAGGTAGGGCAGTAAATGATTAACAGTAATAAAAATAATCAAATAATGAAAAAAATCTTTTTCTCCCTGGGATTTTCACTATCGCGCAATATCCCAAAACTCGTGACGTCACCCCACCATAATTAGGCCATGTCAAGGCGACCGAATTTATTTACTTAAGAAAAAATAAACATACTACATTCAGATTACTTTTTAAAGGCGAGCATAAACCACTGTCGTAAGTCGCCACTTATTTACAAAGAATATGGCGGGCTGTTTATACTGCCAATGCAAAAGAGGGTCAAAAGACCCCGCTGTCGTCTGTCATCGTTGGCTTGGTCGTAAATGACATCTGGCTGTGACGTAACAAGCAGGTCTTTTATCCAAGCCATTAAGTCTTTTCGATTTTATTAAATGACTAGTGTACGCACCCGTCAAACATGACAGCTAAATATTTAGATATGCACACACACGCACGCGCAAACACACAGATTCAATCCTTCCCACTCTTCTCCCTATCCCAACTACAACCCCTCTCACCAGGGTATAAGTACTCCGTCTCCCCCATTCGAGGGATGGGGAGTGACCGAGTAGTTATATGTTTAGTAATGCCGTTGGGAGTGGCATATATATAATATTATATATATATATATATATATATATATAATATATATATATATATATATATTATATATATATATATATATATATATATATATATATACGCACACACACGCACGCACATACACAAATCCAGAAACTAGCTTTTAATCATATAAGGACGATATAAAAATGCATACCGTTTTTCCATTTATTAATTGGTGTCAACACGTGTTCATAATTTTTTTTATGAGATTCATCGTCAGGACTTTGAGGCTGGAATTATGCCACAAGATCCAGTGTTTTGTTTTCAAGAAGTTTAAAACAATGGAGATCTGATAATTTTGGGCACCGAGTATTTTTTTGTGCAATCATATTATTCATTTATTCCCTTAATTATTTAATAGCTTCGTATATATTCCAGTGAATAGATTCGATTGAATCTCCCACCGTTACATAATTACCTCCGCCAACGAAGTTGGAGGGAGGTTATGTTTTCGCCACTGTTTGTGTGTGTGTTTGTTTGTGAACAGTTTCCTGGCCACAATTTTAATCGTAGAGAAATGAAACTTGCAGGATTAACAGTTATGTAAAAAGCTGGATATGAATATATTTTGGAAGGTCAAGATCAAAGGTCAAGGTCATGGTCGAGCAATATGTCCAATTCACATAATCAGCCATAAGTTTGGGCATCGTTGCCACAGAAACTTCAAACCTGGATCATATATGAGTGTATGAAAATCCGCGTCAATTAATACATGTTAAGGTCAAAGGTCAAGGTCACGGTCAAGCAATATGTCCAATTCACGTAATCAGCCATAAGTTTGGACATCGTTGCCACAGACTTCAAACCTGGATCATATATGAGTGTATGAAAATCCGCGTCAATTAATACATGTTAAGGTCAAAGGTCAAGGTCGAAGAAAAGGTCAAGAAATAAGCTGCCGCAGCGGAGGTCTACGCTTTACTGAGTGCCCCTCTAGTTTCCCTATAAATTTATTTAAACTTTCGATGGTATTCTTGTTTCTCGCCTTTGATTAAGAATCTCTTGTCAAAATAAACATGATTACTTCAGATATTTTTTATCAGGTGCTTTCTTAACTTGTGGATGCATCAAAAGGTTTAGGAAATTATGACATCTCCATTGTTTAAAAATCCTAATTGAATACGTCATCGTCATAATCATACGACAATCGTTATTGAAGTGAATATTCGGGTTTTTTTCTATAAGCATTGTCCTCATATTCATCATAGTTATTACTTCTATCAATATCATGTCTTTCCTCCTATCACTATTTACGTCATCATCATAATTTCTTTTCTACTCCGTTTTTCCGTCAAATGCAAAAGCTGTCTTGACTTTATAATTTTGCAGAATAAATTTTGCCAGAATTTCACTTTAAATTGTCAAGATCTAAGAAGAAATAATTACTGACGTGGAAATCACTCTTGGTACCAAGTGGGTCATTGGCTTTGATAATTCAAGACCCCATTCCTTAGTACATGTTCATATTTTCTTATCGTCTGCTGTTTTTCCCTCGTCATATCTTTCTTTACTTTTATTTTGTTTATTGAGAAGTGGTTATTCAAAAAATGCAGGACTGGTTTGCAAGTTT
>NC_090754.1:68209920-68212420 GCF_036898095.1 Palaemon carinicauda
CCACTGGATTGTAATTTTTCCTTGTCTATGAACAAACATGTACAAAATTCTACACCAGTTCAGAGATCGATTTAGGGACAGAACCAACCATACTGAGAAAACAACAAACAATTTTCAGAGTCATATAATAGTATGCTAATTACTTCACGCACATTCAAGTACACATTATATATGTATATATATATATATATATATATATATATATATATATATATATATATATATATATATATACATACATATATATATATATATATATATATATATATATATATATATATATATATATATATATATATATATAATTAAACTTGTGTTAGCAATGGTCATCTGTTAGAAAGTAATACATGTATATGTGCGCAGCCCACGCACCATCTATCTATCTATTTATATATCTACATAGAATCTTTTCCTGAAAATACAAAAATAAAATTAGAATTCATAAAATTTCTAGAACATTGACAGTACACATTCTTAACGGATATGAGAAAAATAATCATATATTTATACTCACATATTCCTAGGACAATAGGCAGAAGTAGTCTGAACACAAGTGTAGCGATCATCTGGTGTGCAGCCATCTTGAATTTGCTTTTCTTGACGACTAGTAATGTTCATAAAAGGCCTAGAGACTCTTGGTATCTATAACAGCAGGCTTTCCACTAGCAGAGTAATGGCTGGTGCTTCTAGAAATTATTCTATAATGGTTCACCAAGACAATAATGTTCCAGCACTGAGTTAGTTCACAGTGAAGACTAGTGGTTCTAGTAAGTCATCATCATAGAACTTTTACGACTGAAACACTGGCAGGCACTTTAGGACTACAACTTCATATGACCAAAACCGTTTCTAATTCTTTAACAAAAAAAAAACTATTCCTAAATTCCCAACTAACATCAAATCTGCATATACGATCAACCCTAATACACAAATATTCTTAAACACTAACTTCACTACCTCAAGAGTTATCTTTTAACACCTATATTAATCCTAATAACTAAAGACTCGAACCCTCTTCACATAACCATTTAGTGTAACAAGAGATGGCGTGAACTAGACATACTTTTGGATGAATATATACACAGCTGCCTTCAGCAATAATGTAAAATCCTCCGAGGACAAGATGAGGTAGCTTACTGCAACAATTCCTTCAAAAATCGTATCTTATGAACAATTGCAGCTCCTGGGTGTTAGAAAATATAATTTGAAGCTAAAAGAAGGCACGTCGCATCTGAACAATGTTAACTTGTGCTTAGCTTTAAATATTATTCAATCTAACTGGACTAAGTCCACAAACGGTGTATATTTACATTTCTAGGTAAACTATGTCTGCTAAAAATTATTCCTCTTGGAATGTTTATAAATGCCACTTTATTAACTCACAATACCTACCCAGTAACTAACTTTCAATGAAACACTACAGGACAATTTGCTTATGTACAAACAAGAAAATAACTAATTCATTCTCATCCTGATGACTATGTGGGGAACTGAAAGTTCACCAGAAGCGAGGTTTCCCTTGAGATATAGCTATAGCTTAAAATGCAATGAAGTGTGCGTTAAGTAAGGAAGTATATGGAATAGGCTTGGCAGTGCCATGCAGTTAGATCTACTGAAGCACTGCATGGATAAGAGTGCCACACAGTAATGCCTGTGTTTATAAAGCTGTTGGTAATTGGCGAGTCTATCTTCTTTACTCCATGAGAAGAATCTGGAAAGATAAAGAGGAAACGTTTAATGATCAGCTTTAACCATAGTCTAAATTGATATATACATGTATCAAGTAATACCTTAAAATAAGACACAAATTTTCTAAATAAACAAATTGAGGAAAAAGTGGCCTCGCCACAAGGCCAAACAAATAAATTCTCAAGAAAGTTTTCCCGACAACAGCTGTCGCGACAAAGATGTCTCATCTGCCGAGTGTCTTCCTTTGCTGTAAAACTAAGCTTCGCAAGTCGTAGTGGTAATCATTCTACGCTCTATCAGTCAACTGTTCTGTATATATCCCTTTATGCACATATTTATTTATCTCATTGTCAGCCTTTCTGACTCTCTTTCACTATCAATACGCACATTAAGCATAGCATGTATGGAAGACTTTATTTGTGTGATTGTGTATGTCTTTATTTCTTGCAGGTCAGTTTGTCTTTCTAACGCTGTATGTTTGCACTTCTTTACAAGTAAGAACGATTAGTTCATGTCCCTATGCTTGTCTGAGCGTTGGTTCGTCTATGTATATTTCCAAATCGATCATTCATCATCCTAGTTCTATAGTCAATCACATTGAGATATTGCAGAGATTTTACCTCTACACAAACAGCTGCAATTTCCCTGCCAAGTGCCACAAGAAATAAGCTTCGAACTGGACGGGAGACCTCAAGATACGCAGTGCAGCTCTCTGATTGATCAAATAACCAAATAGAACAACGTCTCTCTTCTCTCTCTCTCTCTCTCTCTCTCTCTCTCTCTCTCTCTCTCTCTCTCTCTCTCTCTCTCT
>NC_090754.1:68214920-68219920 GCF_036898095.1 Palaemon carinicauda
AATAAACCTACAAATTTAAACCTGGCACTGAGGCCATTCTGTCCAAGGGCACCAAGGAGTGAGGTTGGACAGCATGATGGAAGAAAGGAAGTAACAAGAAAAATAAAATAGAAGGATGAAAACTGGGTGTTCCTTTCACCTAAAGTACACCACGTAAGTGCGCTGACGGCATTAACCCTCTATGAAGTATGCCCCGTAAGCAAATATGGATAATAAAGTATGAATGAAGCCAGTATTCATTTTACAATAAATAATACTGCTTCAATATACAAATATTTATTATACAATAAATAATATAGTTTCAATAAACAAATATTCATTATACATTAAACTATTAAGGATTTCTTATATGCAAGCATTAATCATATATTATTAATTAATTTTTAATTATATGAGAAATTTGAGGCTTTTCAGTACTTATTACTGTACCATTACTCTTTTCTCTTTTTCTTACTTTCTTCAGTCACGGTTGGAAAATAATAATAATAATAATAATAATAATAATAATAATAATAATAATAATAATAATAATAATAATAGATTTCAATCCTCGAAAATGCAATATATGGAACATCTCAGAGTATCTCTTGTGAATATCAAAATACTTAAATCATCTATACCATCTTTATCATTAACAATCTTATTCTCATTATCATCATAATTATTACTTTTATGAGTAAATCAATTCCTTCAGTTTGAAACGCGTAAAATCAGCAAGCACACGTCTAGACAGGAAAGTCCAATTTTGTATATTTTTCGTGTCGACACTTGACATTCTTTCTGTTAATTTTGCTATTTTAGGAATATCGCTTGACGTATTGCCACATAATCTTTTGAAACTTCTCTGACTCACGCTTTCGTATTACCCTATCACTTTTTAATAGATTTTGCAGACGTTAAAACATGCGTTTTTAGCCCTCATTAGAAAAAAAAAATGGTTTTATAGTATCAATTTAACATGCATTCCTAGCACTCATTGAAATAATTAAATAAGATTTTATAATAATTTTTCGCATAAAATATCATCAATGATTGAAAGATTTTCTTTTTCTAGTTTCATAAGTGTTATCGTAAAAGGAATATAATTTTCGAGGAATTTAAATTTTCCTAATTTCAAGTAAAAAACTTTCTATAAGTCTTCGTTTCCATCCTTTGCGTGAAGAAAATGCATAAATAACAACATAAATCATCGAGGTGCCACGAAATCTATAGCAGGCTCTCTCCAAGCGGTCAGTGACCTCATAAGAAGTTGAGACGAGACGTCTGCCACATGTGATCTGGAGTTATGTTTGGGTTATGCTCCTCAAAGACGTGGACACTGTTGTTTTGATCTCTATGCCAATGGCAAGAGCCCAAGGGGAATCTTAACAGACTTCTATAACTTCGTGAATGAATCTGGAATGAGTTTTTTGTACAGAGTCTGCCTGTTTTAATCGGTCCGGAGGACTGTTCTCAAAATATAAGGAAGAGTTTATTGGTTGATTTCGAAAAAGGGTTTAGATTTTCATCCGAAACATGATACGGGTTGTATATATATATATATATATATATATATATATATATATATATATATATATATATATATGTGTGTGTGTGTGTGTGTGTGTGTGTGTGTGTGTGTAGAAAGAGAGAGAGATGTTATACATATAATAATAATACATAGCGATCGATATGCATATATATTTGCACACACACACAAACACGCACACACACACATATATATATATTTATATATATACAGATAAAGACAGATATGTATATACATACATATACATGAATATAAAGATATACATGCGGTATATATATATATATACCGCATGTATATATATATATATATATATATATATATATATATATATATATATATATATATATATATATATATATATATATATACATACATGTGTGTGCTTGTGCTTATATATAATATATATAGATATATATACATGTGTATATCTATGCAAATCTATCGCTCTCTATACAGTATATATATATATATATATATATATATATATATATATATATATATATATATATATATATATATATATATATACAGTGGACCCCTGGGTTATGGCGCCCCCAGCTTACATTTTTTTCACGTTACGATGTGGAATATGAAGCTTTTTCGTCACCTTGTTATGGCATTTTCCCAGCCTTATGGCATCAAATTCCAAAATTCAAACTTGGCGGTCGGTGCGCGTATGACTGTGTGAGTCACTCGCCTCACACCACGCTCATACGTCACTATATGCGTCACTGTATACGTCACTAAGATGCTGGTCTGCTCTTGGTCGGCGTCATGGCGTCACTAAGATGCTGATATGCTATTGGTGGAAATCCCTCCCACAATGCCTGAGAGAGATGCTGCCCCTCTCTCTCTTTGTTAATCGCGTGCTCAATTCAGAATCTCGCGTGTGTTTCGTAGAGACTTGATCTCATGTGAGTGCTTGCGATATCTTATCTTTTGTGCATTTTAGTGCGTAATTCCAACTTTAATTTGTTAACCATGAGTCCCAAGATTGCTAGTGATGTTAAAGGGAGAAGCAAGAAGTTCCATTACTATGGAAATGAAGCTGGAGATAATCAAGAAATACGAAGAAGGCACGCGCATCGTTATCCTCGCTAGTACATATGGCCGTAACCAGTCAACGATTGGTACAATTATCAAGAACAAGGAAGCCATAAAAGAAAATAAGTCTTCTAAGGGCATGACTGTCCTTGCCAGTGGAAGGACCTCAATCAATGACAAGATGGAGAGATTCTTTCTGCTATGGATTAAAGAGAAGGAAATTGCTGGTGATACACTCACCAATCGGTAATTGCTGCACAAGGCGAGCGCCATCTTCGCCAATCTCATGGAAGCTCAGGGAGACGGCGGAGACGAAGGAACGTCGCAGCAAGCGCCCCCCCCCCCCCAAGGTTCAAGGCTTTTCATAGGTGGTTTGATCCCTTTAGGAGGAGGACTGGTATTCACTCAGTCGTCAGGCATGAAGAGGCGAGCAGTTCTGACATGAGAGCAGCAGACGAATTCCTCAAGAAGTTTGGGGAATTAATTTCCAGAGAAGGCTACATTCCTGAGCAAGTGTCTAACTCTGATGAAACTGGGCTTTTCTGGGAGAAAATGCTTCGTCGTACATATATCACAGTAGAAGAAAAGAAACTTCCTGGCCATGAACCGATGAAGGACAGACTTACCTTCACATTTTGTGCAAATGCCAGTGGGGACTTCAAAATTAAGCCCCTACTGGCACAAAATAACATGAAGGATAGGCTCTCAGTATTTTGGAGGCCTAATGCCAAGGCCTGGGTCACGAGGACCATATTTATTGAGTGGATGAACATCTGCTTCGGTCCTGCTGTCCAGACATTTTTAGAAGAGAACTATCTTCCGCTGAAATGTCTCCTGCCACTGGACAATAACCCTGCTCACCTTCCTGGCCTCAAGGCCAACATACATCTGGACTTCTCCATCATCAAGGTTCTTTATCTGCCACCGAACATCACCCTTCTCCTCCAGCCTATGGACCAGAAAGTGATTGCCAACTTCAAGAAGCTTTACACGAAGCATCTGTTCAGAAGATGCTTCGAAGTGACCAAAAGTACTCAACTCGCCCCCCCTTGAATTTTGGAAGGGGCATTTTGAGATCGATCAATGCCTGAAGATGATCGCCAGAGCTTAGAATGAGGTTTCGAGGCGCACCTTGAACTCCTCATGGAAGAAACTGTGGCCAGCTGTTGTGGCAGAATGCGACCTCAAAGGTTTCAAACCCTCACCCGAAGATGAGGCCGTTGATGATCCTGCCCCTAAGGGTGATGTTGAGGAAATAATTTCAATCGGGAGGTCCATAGGGCTTGTTGTTGATGAGGCTGATGTCGATAACCTTATCGAGGGGCACAGGGAGGAGCTTACGACTGAGGACTTGAAGGACATCAGCAGGAATAAGGGAAGCTATCGGTTGGTATGAAAACCTTACTAGATTCATTGAAAAAAAAAATCCAGAAAACCTTCCCACAGGTCGTCTTATGAAGTGTTAATGACAGGTGCACGAGTCATTTTAGAAATATTTTGAGGAGTCGTCAGAAACAGGCTTCTTTGGATAGATATTTCTCAATAAGAAAAGTGTCAGAAAGCAAGGATGATATGAGTGATTCTAGTAAAAAAGCTAGAAACATAAACAAATTTCAAAATAAAAAAAATAAAAAGTTTTTAATTTTAAGTGTTTAATAAATATAAATTTAATATTAAGTGTAACATAATTAGCATTGATACGTTTTTATATCTGCCATGTCCTCCCCCTCTGCCTCCACCCACTACCAGCTCAAGTCACTCCAAAGGTAAATCAAATTTAATTTTTCCTTTACATATTTTCTATTTATAATGTTATTTAATTATATACATGTATATTATATTTTAGTAGTATTTACTATACTATTTTGTTACTAATTTTTAATATGCATATAGAATTTTGATGATTTTACCTGGGGTCTTGCACGCATTAGCTAATTCTATTGGCCGCCATACGACGATCTCAAGTTACAATCCCAACTCCGGAACATTAATTTCGTATGGCGGGGGTGTACTGTATGTATGTATGTATGTCTGTATATATAATATGTATATATATATACATATATATATACATATACATATATATATATATATATATATATATATATATATATATATATATATATATATATATATATACATATATATATGTGTGTATGTATAAAGCAAACATATCCTATATCTTCAGCGAGTGGCTTTCGAAGTTGCTGCTTTTCCGGCTTTCAGCTGTTTATAGCTAGTAATTTCCAGTCAGGTAATCTCTGCCAAGACATAATCAAAGAAAATTTTCTTCTTATTAGATTAAGCAATGCCAAATGAAAATTCAGTAAGATAAGAATCCTTCACCGTCTCATTAGCTTAATAATAATTTGATAATCAATACAGGGAAATATTAATAATGAATAATTATCGAGTGATTATTCCATTC
>NC_090754.1:68224920-68237420 GCF_036898095.1 Palaemon carinicauda
CTCAGACTGTGGGTACCTCTTCCCTTCTTGGACGCACCGCCTGATAAAGATTGGGGAGAAGCCTTTGCTATGAGTCTCCTGAAAAGAAAGAAACAGCATTTTTCGTCATGGCCTTCGACTGTAGTTTAGGGGAGACGAAGAGAGCCCGGGGTCTGTGAGGAATAGCCTTGGTTCTGGCTAGATAATAGCGTAAGGTTCTCACTGGGCAGTACAGTCTCTCCTCTTCCAGATGCCCAACAGTTTCACTTAAAGAGGAAAGAAGAAACTCTCTAGGAAGAGGGTTGGACTCTGATTCCGTCTTGGCTTTGAATTCTGGAAGGTACGTAAGGACCATGTCCTTTCCTCTTGTTCCTACAGAAGCAGAGATGGCTTGTATCTCTCCCAGTCTCTTGGCTGTAGCTAAAGTAACCAAGAAAAGTGTCTTGGTAGTCAAGTCTTGTAGAGAAGCTAACCTGAGAGGTTCAAAGGGAGCCCCAGCTAGAAGCTTGAGAACCACATTCAAGTCCCACATGGGAGGACTAATGGAAATCTTGGGAACCTCAATCTCAAAAGATCTGATCAGGTCAGAGAGAATAGGGTCCTCAAAAACCTCACCAAAAGACAGCCTAAACACAGAGGCTAGTGCCGACTTATAAGCTTTAACGGCCGACACTGAAAGCTTTCTCTCCTTCCGTAGATAAAGAAGGAAATCCGCAATCTTTGGAACTGTAGGTCTAGAAGAGGTGTGGCGGTTCCTCTTACACCAACCTCTATAAACTACCCACTTACGCTGGTAGTTCAAATTGGTAGAGTGTCTTCGTGCCTTGGTGAGCTGTTCAGCCACTGCTGAAGATACTCCCCTCGCTCTAGCGATACGCTTGACAGTCTCCAGGCGGTTAGAAGTAACGAGGACGGTCGAAGGTGGAACCTGTGGAAGTGAGGTTGGCGTAAGAGGTCGTACCTGACAGGCAACCTCCTTGGAATGTCTATGGAAAGTTCTAGGAGTCTTGCAAACCATTCTTTCTGAGGCCAGAACGGGGCTACCAGGGTCATTGTGCACCTCTGAGATGACTGAAATTTGTGTAAGACCTGGTCTATCATCCCTAATGGTGGAAAGGCGTAAGTCTGAAGGTCCCTCCAGTCTTGAAGCATAGCGTCGACCCCTGCAGATTGAGGATCTGTCTGAGGGCTGAAATATGCTGGAAGACGGAAATTTAAAGCAGTTGCAAACAGGTCTATGTTTGCTGGCCAAAGGTGAACAAGGTGATCTACTACCTCCTGACAAAGAGTCCATTCGGAACCTAGCACCTGGTCCCCCCTGCTCAGAGCATCCGCAATGACATTCTTCTTTCCCGGAATGAATTGAGGTCGGAGAATAACGTTGTGATCCTCTGCCCACTGGAGGATCTCCTGAGCGAGAAGGTTGAGAGGTTGGGACTTTGTTCCTCCTTCCTTCTTCAAATAGGAGATCGCGGTGGAGTTGTCTGCATACACTGCGACTACTTCGGATGTACACAGAGGAGTGAAATGGAGAAGAGCCTCCCTGATTGCCTTGAGTTCTCTCCAGTTTATGGACCTGGAGATCTGGGAAGGAGTCCATAAACGAGCAATGCTCTCCTGCTCTAGAGAAGCTCCCCATCCTATGTCTGAAGCGTCTGTATGCAGAACAAGCGTAGGTTCGAGGACTTTGAGAGACAGTCCTGCATTCAAGTGTATCTCCTGGGACCACCAAAGAAGATCCTCCTGACTGCGTGCTGTCCACTGAATTTGTTTGGTGTTGTCCTGCCAGTCCCAATGTTGACTCAATGTGAATTGAAGATCCCTCATACGGCGTCTTCCGTTGGGAACTAGTAACGTGAGAGAAGCAAGGTGGCCTAGAAGGCTCATCCATAGAGAAACTCTTGGGGTCGGAAGTAACAAGAACTCCTCTATAATTCTCCTGAGGTTGTCTTTCCTCTCTTGAGACGGGAAGACCCTTAAGAGAGGAGATACAATCTTCATTCCCAAATAAGTCGTCTGTTGAGATGGTGTGAGAGCAGACTTCTTGTAGTTTATCTTTATTCCCAGAGTCCTGCAAAGATCCAGGACCAATTCCTTCACACGAAGAGCTTCCTGAAGGGAAGGAGATAGGAAGAGCCAGTCGTCCAGATAGCGGCACATCCGAATACCCATCCGGTGGAATTTGGCTGCAACTGGGGCCATGATCCTGGTGAAGACCTGAGGAGCCGTTGCCAGTCCGAAGCAGAGACACTTGAACTGCCAAGTCTCCTCTCCCCAGCGGAAGCGCAGAAGATGGCGAGAGTCCTGATGAATTGGGACTTGGAGATAAGCATCCTGGAGGTCGATGGTAAAGAACCAGTCCTCTTCCCTTATAGCTAGAAGAACCGTCTTCGGAGTCTCCATCTTGAACTTCGTAATCTCTGCGAAGGAGTTGAGGATAGAGAGATCGATGATGGGTCTCCACCCTCCTGAAGCTTTCGTCACCACAAACATGTGGCTGTGAAAACTCCAGGAGTTGGGCGGGGCTAGCTCTATGGCCCCTTTGTACTTCAGCTGAAGCATCTCCTCCCTGAGCGCTTGTTGCTTTACGGACCTGCCGGAGTAACTGATGGATGGTGGCGAATGACTGGTCAAGGGTGGTTGAGACTTGAGAGGTATCCTGTACCCCTCCCTTAGTACGATGGTCACCCAAGGGTCCGAATTCAGGGCCTCCCAAGCCTGCCAATGATGTTGTAAGCAGCAACCCACTTGTACGTGTTCGTGTGAAGGAACTGGCCCCTATTTCTGAAAACCCTTTGGGATAGGGTTCTGTGAGGACCTAAAGTCCTTCTTCTTGTCCTGTTTCCTGGCTTGGAAATTTGATGAAGCAGCAACTGTGGACTTCTGCTTCTTCCCATATCTATTATCATTTCCTCGACCTCCTTGCTGAGGAATAGGGCGTTTGCCCGAATCCCTCTGAGGGTAGGGCTGTTTCTGTTGCGGCTTAAATGAAAGTGATTTCTTTAACAAGTCATTTAACATATCTTCCTTCCGCATCTTGGAAGACAGTTGGGCCCGAGAGAGAACATCCTCCAGAATAGCAGGTTCAAAAAGGTGATGTCCAAACATCTGGGATTCCCTTAGTAGATCTTTATGACGTATGGAGAGAGAAGCAGGGGCCCTGCTGAGATAATGGTCCCTTCTTTTACCAGTCAGGTAAGCCTCGTGGAAAGTAGTCTCTTTCATCTGGTCCTCAAGGCAGCGCCCAATAGACCTGGCTATCTGGAGGTAGAGAGGTCGATGCGTTGTGAGGAAAGAAGGTTCCTTCAGAAAAGCTGTCAAAACATACCACAGCCAGGCCAGCATGTTCCCAATCTCCTGTATTCTTCTAGTGGAGGCTTCCAGTCTCTTGCACTCTTCCACAGAGATACCAACCAAGGCACGTTCACCCTTCACTCGTGAGGGTAACACGTCCTCAAAGGAGGGGTTGAGAGGGGTGGGAGCTGGACCGTAAGACTCTTCTTCCAGCTGCAGGTATCTCTTGGTCTTGCCTAGAGCAATGGTGGGGTATGGAATGCGTCCGGCCTGACATCTTTCCTTTGCTCGTTTCCTGACTCCCTGGCGAGCTAATTCTAAGGGTTCTGATGGGGTCCATTTGGGTAATCTGTCAAACTTCTGCTTCTCTAGACCCTGAACAAAACGATTCAGGGGGGGCTTAGAGGAAGCAGGAACCTCCTTCACTTGACGAACACTCTCTGGGAAGGCATTCTCGGAAAGACTCATCAATTCCCTGAAGGAATTAGGGATCAAAGTTTCAAGAGCTGTGTCATCCATCTCGTCATCCTGAAGAATTCTAAATTTCTCCGCTGCTGCCCAAAGTCTCCTGGAGAATTCAGCATCTCCATCATTGGGTGAGGAACCTGTAGAAGGAGACCTGTGATCATGCCGGGTCCTTGGCTGAGAACGTTGCGAAGAACTGGGGCTTCTGGTAGACGAAAGATGTCTACTCCTGGAAGGGGAATGGCTTGGGGAGAGAAGTCTCCCAGAACTACTGGATAAGGACCGACGAGAATGTTTGGAAGGAGATCTATGGTGGGATCTAACAGATGAACGGCTAGGTCTCTGGTCCTTCCAATGAGACCTGGAATAAGGAGAAAGGTGGTCTGGGGAATGATGGGACCAACTCCGGTTGCTTCTCCTTGAAGACTGGCTTCTGGATCTTCGGTCAGAGGAAACACTGGAGTCCCTCAGGGACCTGAGGGATGAAAGACCGGGTGTGCGGCTTGAAGAGTGACGAGAAAGGTCTCTATGATAGGGTCTCGATGTGGATCTACCCTCAGGAGACATGCTTGAGTTGGACTGAAGAGAGGTATGCCTCCTACTGCGAGACGAGCTTCTATGAGAATATTTCCTGCGACTGGAACGCGGAGAAGACTTCACTGGGTCTGAAGGTTCATGGTCCTGCGAAGGCGCAGGGGAGCTCCCTCGTCGACAATTAGGAGAACGAAATCTTGACCTCCCTGGGTCTGAAGATAAAGGAGCTTGCGACGGTGTCGGGGTGCTCCCTCGCTGACGATGGGGAGAACGAAGTAGCGATGGGGTTTCTTCGTCCAAGTTGCTCATACACCCATCAGGGGTGATGGCGAACTGGACCTGCGACCTGCCCTGCTTTGGGGAGGGGATCACCTCACGGTGTCCGCTCGCCTCAGCGACTGGCGAACCAAGGGCAGGTGCAGAGCTGGAAGGCAATACAGGAACATTTAAAGCATTAAAGCAATTCACTAAAGAGGAAATGTCCTCACTCACCTTTGAGAACTTAGCCTCCCAAATAGCTTGCACTTTCTCAAGACAACTTATAAAAGCATTAGAACATTCGGCGGTAACCGTTGTAGCAGGAGAAACGGGCCGGGCAACATCTACCGAGGAGCTAAAACTACTAACCCCTCCTACAGGGACATTGTCCTCCGGAGGATCTAACCCCTCCCCTAAGGCTGAACTAATCTCCTGGGAAGGAGAAGACCTAATCTCGTCCTCCGGTAGGCCACTCTTCGTGGTCTTACTCGACTTATAACTACTACGTTTCTTGGCTAAAGAATCCATATGCTTAACATATAACTTACGGTCTTCTTTAGACCAACCCTTACACTCGTTACAAGTAACATTAATGTCACACTTAATACCCCTACATGATTGACAAAGAGAATGAGTATCAAAGGCAAACTTTCTACTTATCCTAGTCGAACAATTAGTGCAGGAGCGTCGAGTCTCAGAGTCAGATGGCATATTCATAAATCACTAACACCATCAAAGGATCCAAAATCACTTGAAGACGACAAATCCAAGGTGTAGTCGTTAACAAAACCAAAAAGAATTCAATTATATCAGAGTGTTGGAGCGAAAGCACAAACGTGCTTCTGTGACAACAGATGAATAAAGAATGGCTCAATAACCGGTTGGTGGAGGGATGCCCCCCCACCATTGGTGGGGGAGGGATAGAGGACCACGTGACCAACTGTCAATTTTCTAATTGACAAGCAGTTACCTGTTAAACAGTTAAAGCCGTCAGGGCTAAAGATTTTGACGACCGTTCGTTCCAAAAAGTCTGCAGGTATTGTGCTTTAGTTTCATTCTTTATCGAGATTTCCTTAATTTTATTAACTCAATCTTAATGAGACTTTTTGGTCCAATTGTCGGTTGGTCACAATCAATGAGGGTAAGATAATTAGTCACATAATTAGTTATATCTGTTTGGAGCCGACACAGATGTGATCGGCTGAATTAAGTTATACAGGTTAAGTGTGAGACAAATATATATTGTGTGTATATAGGTACGAGAAGAGTTGGAAGACCCAGGCTCACATGGTTGAGGACTATGAAACGTGAAGCAGATGATGATGAATGGCGAAGTATTGAATTAAAAGCTGGAGATAGAGACGACTGGCGAAATCTAATAGAGGCGTCTCTATCTTGAGCTTTTAATTCAATACTTCTCAATTCACTACCCCCTGCTTCACGCTTTATAGTCCTCAGCCATGTTGGCCTGGATCTTCCAACTCTTCTCGTACCTGTATAGACACACACACACACACACACACATATATATATATATATATATATATATATATATATATATATATATATATATATATATATATGTATGTATGTATATATATGTATGTATATATACATATATATATATATATAATATATATATATATATATATATATATATATATATATATATATATATATATATACATATATGACCGTGTACAACAACCTATAACTACTTAGCTAATCTTCAACCACGATGCCCTTCCAGAAATCAGGTACATACTAAAATCGCTCGCTATTCTTTGGATCATCATTCCTCACCCTCTTAAGAGCATCTATCCCCGATATAAAGTGGAGCATAATTATATCATCCTTCTTACATTAGTTGTATTAAATGCATTGTGGAGCATCAACAATCCACCTTTCAAGTATCTGTTTTCTTACTTGGAGCATATATCGGTGAATCACTTGACTATCTTTGAAATATAGGAGACATTCGTTTTCCCGATAACGCCCTTTTCGTAGCATCTGTTGACTAACTGGCCACTTATCCTACGTTTGAGCATAATGGACCCAATACTGAGCATGTCTCGCTTTTGGTTAACATTCCTAGATTCTCTGAGGGTAACCATCTTACTTCTTGAAGCACCGTCTTTTGCAGAGTAAACACGCTAATGGGACACTTTAATATGGTGGCTTATGACGATCAGGACCATGCTTTGTATTGACTCGTTGGAACATAGCGAATCTGTTGTTAAATAAGAATTTTGTATGTAAAATTTACAATAACAGATCATAATGTATATACAAATATATAAACACACACACACATACATATATACATACATATATATATATATATATATATATATATATATATATATATATATATATATATATATATACATATATATATATATATATACACAAACACACACACACACACACACACACACATATATATATATATATATATATATATATATATATATATATATATATATATATATATATATATATATATATATATATATATATATATATATATATATATATATATATATATGACTGTGTGTGTGTGTAAAGGAACACGAACAGAATACCGTTTCGACTCTGGAACTATATGATACAGCTTGCTTTGTCATTAGGTCCGGCAATTAATAACTTCTCGCATCACTACCTAAACCAAGCCGACAAAAGATGAGACTGCGTTGCTTTTTATATGCTGGCTCTAAAAATATCATTAGAATTTCTCGTTAACTCTGAAATTAATTACATTTTGTTCAGGTTAATACAACCAATTATAATTATTAAATAGACTATCCGAATACTATAGCCAGTACATCGGATATAGAATTTTTTATCGAGAACACTTAACATTTCGGCTTAAATCTTGCGTATTCTGTAAGTCCATACTGTGGAATAAATTAACCCGAATTTTAACAGAAAAAAAGCATTATAAATATAGGAACCCGTTTTACTTGAAAGTACAATATGAAACAATTTCAATAAATTAAAAAAGGAAAATGCATATCAATAAATAGCATAAAAGCAATAAAGCAAGGGTGTGGATAAATCAATAATATAAATCAACGTCAAACTGTCTTCCTCCCACAAAATAATACACAGTAAATTGAATGAAGGTGGCTAATAAGCGGTGGTAAGGGGAAGAGGACAATGGGGGATAGGAGAAACAGGGGGGGGGGGGGGAAGGATGAGGAGGAGGAGAGAATGGGGAAGAGGATGGGAGATAGCGGAAGGGGGAGAGATTGAGGAAGAGGAGAAGGGGGAGAGACTGGGGATAGGAGGATGGGGGATATGAGAAGGGTGAGAGAATGGGGAAGATGGGGATAAGAGGATGGGGAAGAGGATAAGGATAAGAGGATGGGGATAGGAGGAGGAGAGGATGGGGGATAAGAGAAGGGGGGAGAAATTGAGGAAGAGGAGAAGGGCAAGATAATGGGGAAAAGGACGGGGGATAGGAGAAGGGGGAGAGAATGAGGAACAGGAGGAGGGGAACAGAATGGGGATAAGAGGATGGGGGATAAGAGGATGGGGGTTAAGAGGATGGGGGATAGGAGGAAGAGGGGATAGAAGTTATGATATGAGGAATTGGCGAAAGATAGCAAGATAATTTCTATAATGTCGGAGAAATAGAGGACAAGGAAATTATGAATAATAATGGAATGCGGAAGACAGGAGGCAAGACAATAGGTAATGAGGATAAAGAATGTCCGATAATAAAGATGAAGTGGAGAAAATAAAAGACTATAGAATTTAAGAATGGAAATTGGGAATGGGTTCAAAGGATAAAAGGAAAGGATTCTGAATAGGGAAGGAGAAGGAATAGTGATAACAAAGAATAAAGATGATCATAGAGGATAAAAATAAAATAAATGAATGGTAATAAAGAGAACAATGCAGATTAACGAAGATAAGGGGTAAAAGAACGAATAATTAAAGAAAACACTAATGAAAATGAGAAGGAAAAAAAAGTTTCAAAATTTGAAAATAAAAGTAGTGATGAGAGTAAATGGGAGGAAGAAAACATTACAAAATATGGATGGGGAAGAAAAAATGGAATGGAATATGAAAAACAATAATTATTGGTTATATGAATGCATATTAACGAGAGAGAGAGAGAGAGAGAGAGAGAGAGAGAGAGAGAGAGAGAGAGAGAGAGAGAGAGAGAGAGAGAGAGAGAGAGAGAGTACAAAACATTGTTTTTTAAAGAGCACTTATCTGTATGTGAATAGTGGGAGTCAAAGGAGAAAGAAGAAAAGAAAAGGGAGAGGAAGAAGTGAGAGTGGGGGAGAGGAAGAAGGTAAGGGAAAGGGGGGGGGGGATAAGCTAAGGGACCACGCCCAGAAGGGTAAGACAATGAGAGAGAGAGAGAGAGAGAGAGAGAGAGAGAGAGAGAGAGAGAGAGAGAGAGAGAGAGAGAGAGAGAGAGAGAGAGAGAGAGAGGACGTTAAGGAGAAATAATCGCCCCGCCCATAAGTCGGTTCCTTTTGCAATTTCCTCTGCTGATGAGTTTATCATTTCGTCTTTTTCTTTCTTTTAATGAGTAATTGGACACACGTCCTATATTTCCTAATATTGACAAACACACGGATTGCTCGGGGGCAGTAGCCCTTTATCTTTCTCTATTATTATTATTATTATTATTATTATTATTATTATTATTATTATTATTATTACAATAATAATAATGATTATTATTATTATAATTTTATTATCATTATTATTATTATAGCTACAACTCTAATTGGAAAAGTAGGATGTAATGAGCCCAAGGGCTCCAGCAGGGAATAAATAACCCACTGAAGAAAGCAAATAAATAAACTTCAAGAAAAGTAATGAAAAATTAAATTACTTTAATTACAGTAACAACATTAAAATAGGTCTATCATGTATAAAACTATAAAACGAGATTTCTGTCAGCTTGTTCAACATAAAAACATTCGCTGCAAGTTTGAACTTTTGAGGTTCCACTGATTCAACTACCTGATTAGGAAGATCAGCAAAGCTTTGGTATTCTCTCCTTCCTGCTTCTGTTATTTTCCCTCAAATGGTTCAAGTTCATCACAGTTTTGAAGGTTTCGATGCCTCAACTTCAACCTTAGAATAAGGTAACTTGATACTAGGACATTGAATTTATTATCTACCGTTTTCTTATTTCGTTTTACACATCCTTCTAGTTTCATGTCAGTGTAATTACTTTTTTTTTTTTTTTTCGCAGCAAAATTTGTAGTAACCTGTCGGCTAGAGTTCGAGGCCAGTTCGAGGACACAATGCGTCTATGCATTTAAAGAAACTTCAAATCTTACTCCATTTAAGAGACTGCTGTGAAAACTTTCCATTTATCATATTTCATGTCCGTATCTGTTACACAAAGGTGAAAATGCTAATTTTGATGTCAACTTTGAGGTGCTAATTTTATATGATACAAATGATGATGGTTACCATTACTTTAATCGAAGAATACATTAGTATTATTACTTATTACTTATACAATCAGATCTCTTTTTATTACTGTTCAAACTTTTTTATAATAGTTTTATGAACTTACAATCATCATTACTATAAAGCGTACCAAAAAAAGTACAAAGAGAAGTACCAGATGGTAAATACTAAAAATCTAATTCGGATTTAACAACATATGATATGATTATGAAATCTTGTGTCCTAGTTTTTCCTTCGACATACTGCATTACATTACTAGTAACATTTTGGTTATTTAAAAGGAAACTGAAGAATGCACAAAGCTAATGACATGTTTCGTGTATAGGCACTCAAATAAAACTATTCTTTGTAATCTCTATTTCATACATTTTAGGACAAGGACTCATCCCTGTATTTTATTATTTTCATTTAAAAAAGAAAACTCGATTTCCAACTATGGTCACGTATTATCGCTTGTCTTTAAGGGGGACCTCAATCTTTAAAAGTACTGTTTTCCAATAAAAAATGAAAACACGACCGAAAATATAAAAACCTAAATTTTCAACTTCGAATGGTAGTCTGATTGGTGGAATCACAGCTCAGATGTATTTTAATTTAACGGATTCGAACCCAGGACCGAGTAGATACATTTATCATTTCTTGAATAACCCTTTGGGTATTTATTCCCAGGGTAGAGTAAATTTGGTATTAAAACCTGTTAGGGGCTAATAATTGAAAAATGAAAGACACGTGTGACAATGACTAAATTGTCATACACATACATATGCATATACCTATAGGCTATATATATATATATATATATATATATATATATATATATATATATATATACATATATATACATACATATATATATAATATATATGTGATATATATATACATATAATATATATATATATATATATATATGTGTGTGTGTGTGTGTGTGTGGGTGTGTGAGTGTACACAAATACATACATTATATATATAATATGTGTGTATACACAAAAATATATACATTATATATATATATATATATATATATATATATATATATATATATATATATATATATATATATGCGCACACACGCACTTCCATTATTCTTATTACAATCTTACGCCTTGGTAAACTCATAGAATGAATCAAAAATACCTCGGAGAAAAAATCTTGAAATATCACGATTGAGGTGTAGTATTCGCATATTACAATTACAATACGAGTATGATTATTTAAAAAATCCTACTCACCAACGCTTTATGGGAGGTATATCGACACCTGTAAGTACTATTCGTAATGAATAATTTGCAAAATAAATAAATACATAGGTAATCAATTGCAAAAATAAAAAAATGCTAAAGGCTAAATAAGTTAGTGAGTAACTGCAAAATATATATATATATATATATATATATATATATATATATATATATATATATATATATATATATATATCTATCTATATACCAAAGCACTTCCCCCAATTTTGGGGGGTAGCCGACACCAACAATGAAACAAAACAAAAAGGGGACCTCTACTCTCTATGTTCCTTCAGCCTAATCAGGGACTCAACCGAGTTCAGCTGGTACTGCTAGGGTGCCACAGCCCAACCTCCCACATTTCCACCACAGATGAAGCTTCATAATGCTGACTCCCCTACTGCTGCTACCTCCGCGGTCATCTAAGGCCCCGGAGGAAGCAGCAGGGCCTACTGGAACTGCGTCACAATCGCTCGCCATTCATTCCTATTTCTAGCACGCTCTCTTGCCTCTCTCACATCTATCCTCCTATCACCCAGAGCTTTCTTCACACCATCCATCCACCCAAACCTCGGCCTTCCTCTTGTACTTCTCCCCTCAACTCTTGCATTCATCACCTTCTTTAGCAGACATCCATTTTCCATTCTCTCAACATGGCCAAACCACCTCAACACATTCATATCCACTCTAGCCGCTAACTCATTTCTTACACCCGTTCTCTCTCTCACCACTTCGTTCCTAACCCTATCTACTCGAGATACACCAGCCATACTTCTCAGACACTTCATCTCAAACACATTCAATTTCTGTCTCTCCATCACTTTTATTCCCCACGACTCCGATCCATACATCACAGTTGGTACAATCACTTTCTCATATAGAACTCTCTTTACATTCATGCCCAACCCTCTATTTTTTACTACTCCCTTAACTGCCCCCAAAACTTTGCAACCTTCATTCACTCTCTGACGTACATCTGCTTCCACTCCACCATTTGCTGCAACAATAGACCCCAAGTACTTAAACTGATCCACCTCCTCAAGTAACTCTCCATTCAACATGACATTCAACCTTGCACCACCTTCCCTTCTCGTACATCTCATAACCTTACTCTTACCCACATTAACTCTCAACTTCCTTCTCTCACACACCCTTCCAAATTCTGTCACTAGTCGGTCAAGCTTCTCTTCTGTGTCTGCTACCAGTACAGTATCATCCGCAAACAGCAACTGATTTACCTCCCATTCATGGTCATTCTCGCCTACCAGTTTTAATCCTCGTCCA
>NC_090754.1:68244920-68247420 GCF_036898095.1 Palaemon carinicauda
ACAAAACCGATACCGACTTTACAAGCTTGCGATGGATTTGCATTTCTTTTGGGGGAAAATCCCGTTCCAAAGATGTTCAGTAACTACCTAAAAACACAAGCAAACCTAAACCACGTGTGATAGTGGTTGATTTTTAGGCGGTCCCTGGTCACGTGGTTTCATTTTTTTTTCTATCAAATCACGGTTTGGTATTGGATGGTTTGTTACTTCACTGAAAACCCCCCGGCATATTATCTTTTACTGAATTGTAACAGCGGTAAGGAACCGATGTCTTATTTCATTTAATGAGCGCTCATAGCGATTAGTGGTTCTTAACCTTTTTTCAATGCATGTTTCCTTTTCAAATCAGCATAAAATTCTTGCACCGCCAAAGTGTTGAAATACAAGAGAAAAGACGCGTAAACGCTATGATATAAAGTGGATCTTATGTGTATCAAATGAAAAGTTGCTTCTAGGACAAATGCTGTATTATTTCTTTCACTGGAAAAAAATAAACCTGCGAATAAAACGAAATATTTTTGTTCTAATTATTCATAGCCATATGGTTAGGAACCGAACATACACCTCTTAAGGGAACAGGCACCTATGTTAAAGAAACATCGAGCGAAGTCAATCATAACTTTGTTGACACCATTGTCATGAATTGTGGCTGTAAGTATTGCTGTCCGTCCATCTGCTATTTAGGTTCAGTTTTCGGTTCAGCTTGTAAAGATTAAAGCTATTTGTAAGTCATATATGACTCATCCCATTCCGACAATTAACAGTCCAATTATTGAAAATGATATCCCTAATTACGAAAACTTTGTTACTTTGGACAATTTTGACAAGTGAAATTTTAGTTTTACAACAATATTGTAAACTTGCAGTAGAAACCTATATATAACCGGAAGAAATAAGTCAATAATTTTGATCTCACACTTTTCTTGCATGTTGGTTTGGTTTTGAAAGGCCGGCGACCATAAAATTTGTTGGTTACCGATTCTTTGGATAATTAGTGTGAATATCTAAAACCAGCCCAAGCCGCATCTTTAGCCTGGACTATACAGGTAAATGTTACCCAAAACAAATGTTACACGCCAAGTTTTGTAACCGATGTTTTTATTAGTCATCATGGCTACAAATTAGCAATTGTAATATTTAATTATTCTAGACTGAGAAGACACTATAGGATATCCTAATCTAGTATAGGATTTTCATTTATGTCAAAACTTAGTTGAGGTACCAGCAATAGTTTTTTAAACATCGCCATCATTTCAATTGGATGCATTTTATGCCATATTGCATGTAAAAAATAATAAATGAATAGCAATTTGATTTATTTCATTGAATCATTTATATTAATTGTTATCAATAAGAGTATTACCATGATCATCATCATCACATCATCTTCATCACTTCACAAATGTTAATAAGCAAACCTCGTAAAGCCATACATTAAGGTTACTCAATTACCACCTCTCCACCATCAACTTTAACCATCACCTGATTATATCTCAACCCCATCCCCACATGTTCGAGATTTAAAGGTCTCGTAGTTAAGATGAGATCCCTCTGGTGGAAGTTCTTAGGAAAATTAGAAAACAAAATACTAAGACGACAATATTTCATACATTAGTTCTCCAGGTGTTAACAATAATTTCATAACTACAAATAACGAAATATGCGGAAGACTGATTGAACAGATATCGAGAGTAATGGATTTCTTGGAACCTGGGGTAACACCTATAAGGTGTTGGACATCAGGTCATGAAACATCAAACAAAATCATAATAATACGAAGAATCAATGCTAAGGAAATATTTCCTTTTGCCTTTGGAAGAATGAAGCCAGCTAGAATCGGACCTTTGAGCATTGAGCAATCGTCACCAGGGAAGGGGGTTCGCTTGGAAGTGAGCGACTTGCCCAGATAATTTGATTGATTGATTAGGAGTTTTCTGGTGTCCTGACCTCTAAGGTTATTGACACCGAATCAGATGATATGAGTAAACAATGTGTTAATAGTATAATATTTACTGTATACCCTACATCCTATATACCATACCATCACTATAATAATACACCAATGAACACATTCATTGCATGCCATTTCATATATTTTATTTACAACAATCACTTCTGAAACAATATTAATTATGGTGACTGATGATACAATTTAAATCTCCAACCTTAAACTAATATAATTGATATAGCAAATAATACTATATTCACTAAGAGGACTGGAGACAAGGAGCCCGTGCCAAAAGCTGACCCCAACCACATCGAGCTACGTGGCTCATGGTCGAAATCAAAGGAAAACACTGAAATCAACAACTAAACCTTTAAACCTCATTACCCTAACAAATTTGAACAAAAGCCATTTATTGGTTATTGGTTACCCCAAAAGATGCTATTTGAAACAGTGTGTATGTATGTGTGTGTGTGTGTGGAGAGAGAGAGAGAGAGAGAGAGAGAGAGAGAGAGAGAGAGAGAGAGAGAGAGAGAGAGAGATATGTATCTATAT
>NC_090754.1:68262420-68267420 GCF_036898095.1 Palaemon carinicauda
GATAGGTGACACCTTGGCCCGGGGTCACCCATCTCTAACCTACGACGTTTGCACTTAGGGCCAGTTCTCCCTTGAATAGAGAAGGAAATCCTCCAACTGTCACATACGCCCTTCTGGCATTGAAGGATTATCGGTCGGCCAGTTTTCATGCTACGGTGCCGATGTTTGGTGTCATTTTACAACTGAATAGCTATAATCATTATCATGCGTTCCATTAAAAATGTAAAAAAAAGAGAAAAAATAATAGACTAACAGCCATTATGAAGAGTCAAAGCTATCCCCCCCCCCAAAAAAAAATGCATACAACTTTATATATAATATATATATAATATACATATATATATATATATATATATATATATATATATATATATATATATATATATATATATATATATATATATATATATATGTCATAGGGTCATACAAAATAATGATGAAAAGCCTTTCTTAGGATCTATAGATTATTACCATGAATGTCAGTCATTGCGCAGAAAAAATATATCGCTGTTTTTACTACATTTAGATGCTACGAAACTAGTTTTACTTATTAAAGAGGCAACAATTTCGAGTTATTTTACATATATATTTGACACAAGAATTAGAGACACAGGCCTGGTATTGCTGTCTGTGAGGTTATTCAGCGCCCATGAAGTAAACATTATGAAGCTGGACAGCAAGATGAGAGAAGGGAAGTGAGAATGGAGCTATGGTTGAAGGCTAAAAAGTGAAGCTAGGGGACAAAAAGAGGCTGCAAAGATCTTCAAGAGACGCAAACACTTTACTCCCGACTGGGTTTAATTACCATATGCATAAAGACATAGGATAGTTTTCTGACCGTATTTATCTATATTGATGAAACATTGCACCAGAAAATCAAAATGTTTATATTATGATGGATACATTGTAAAATCATTTAATTAATTATTCTAGTTCAATTAATTATGTTCAATTAGAGAAGCACTCTGAGAGTGCAGACCTCAGCCACGGCAGCTTATTTCTCGAGGTTATGGTTAATTCGGTCGATCTTTTGCTCGACCTTGACCTTGACCTTCCACGCCTCAACATAATCAATTCCTGAAAATTTTACTAATCTATAAATTGTCTATAAATTGCCATCAGGAAGGTGTTAATAAACAAACAAAAAGACAAACATCAGGCGAAAACATAGCCTCCTCCCAGCTTCGGTGGCAGAGGTAATAAAATCGTAATACGTGTGATCTAAACTTACGCCACAATACGAGAAACAAAACACATTCTTCAGTAATGATTAATGTTGCAGGATGTCTTTGTTTGTCTTGTCTCAACGACAAACACAATGCTAAAGTATTTCCTCCAGTAATGATCTAAATTACATCTCTCTCTCTCTCTCTCTCTCTCTCTCTCTCTCTCTCTCTCTCTCTCTCTCTCTGTTGGTGCGTCACGTATAAGAATACTATAAAAACTATACTACATATATTACTTTAAATCAAATTATAATTTCTCTCATTCATTTACATATCGAGATCTCAAGTATAACAACACCATCACAATTATATCATGTCATTGTTATTATCATCTGAAGGAAATACAAGGTCTCTCTCTCTCTCTCTCTCTCTCTCTCTCTCTCTCTCTCTCTCTCTCTCTCTCTCTCATACGTCTTAAATACAAGCGGCTCTACCTTTTTTAAGTTTACTTCATTAAAAATTAATTCATAACTCTGACCATCCTTTATATTCAGATCTCCCTGGACAATTCTATCTTGTTCGTAATACTAGGCAGGCAGTTAATTCTAATAGCCAGGCCTTCTCCATCATGAGGCTCAATACTTCACAGTATTCTAGAAGTTTTATTCCAGCTGTTACCAAGTTGTGGAATGATCTTCCGAATCAAGTAGTTGATTCAGTAAAACTCCAAAAGTTCAAAGTTGGAGCAAACGTTTTTATGTTGACCAGGCTGACACGAGTCTTTTTATAGTTTATATATGACGTGTCTGTTTTTGACGTTGTTAATAGTTTATATATGACATATCTATTTTGACGTTGTTACTGTTTTTAGAATGATTTATTGTTAATTTGTTCTCATCATTTATTTATTTCCTTATTTCCTTTCCTCACTGGGCTATTTTTCCCTACTGGAGCCCTTGGGCTTATAGCATCTTGCTTTTCCAACTAGGGTTGTAGCCTAGCTAGTAATAAAAATAATAATAATAATAATAATAATAATAATAATAATAATAATAATAATAATTGGAAAAATGTAGTTTGGTCTTATAAACATTATCTCTCATGAGAAGTATTTTAATATAAGAGGCTCAACGACGTCTAAAAACTGAACGGAAATTTACCTGTTTAACCCGGAAAAAAATGCATCTATTCTTTACTAAAAGATTTCAGTAAAATTCTTGACAACCCTCTGTGAAAATATTTTCGTAAAGATACATTTTGAATTGAATAACTCAAGTTACAAAAAAAAAAAAAATGTTATAAATATAAAATTTCAAATAAATGATCTTTAAATAATCAATCTTATATATGAATACAATAAGGCCTAACAGATATGCCATCAAAATAGCTCAGGACTGAAGGAGTGACATATAATAAGCACATCATTGCGAAAAAATACAAATCCTTTAACAACATAATAAAGAACAGAACAGGCGGAGATTCATGCAATGAAATGCACGCTCCTCTACGAAATTGCAAAACTACCCAAATACACAAGGAGATATATTGCAAATCAATCATACATAAAGGATAAATCTTGAAAAGTCTTTGATCCAGCGAAGAGCTGAAAGGAATCGAGTGACTAAACAAATTGCTGCCATAAGTCAAGGGACCAAATAACTATGACCAACTCCCACTCTCTTCCATCCCAAAACCAATAAATTATAGAATTAATTAAATTCTAAATAGTGAAAAGGCTTAAACATCTCATCTAGTGTTAGGTTACATAATTCCGACTATCTAATTTCTCTTCTTGTTTTATTAGTTTTTATAGTTTATATAGGAAATATTTGTTTTAATGGTGTTACTGTTCTTACAATATTTCATTATTTTTTGCTTCCTTTCCTCACTGGGCTATTTTCCCTGTTGGGACCCCCCTGGCCTTATAGCATTCTGCTTCTCCAACTAGGACTGTAGCTTAGCAAGTAATAATAATACTAATTAAGCCTTTCCTACTTACAAGAGGTGGCACCAGAAGGTTGTAAACCGCCGATTACAAACGCATTTTTGAGAGCCCTTTTTAGGCTTGATTGTGACTACCACAATCGTTTAATGATCAGATACATGATTCGCTAATTAGGCTAAATCTGGGACGATACCTTTTACCGGAGCCTGTCCATCATTATACAAAAGTCGAACACCTCGATTTTCTCGCTTGGTAGGCAAGGGCAAAGCCTAGAGTGCCTGCCGTGACACCATGCGTTATATAAAACTCATCTCATATATTGTACAGTACAGTACATTGAAACAAACAAATATATATATATATATATATATATATATATATATATATATATATATATATATATATATATATATATATATACAACAGCAAATATAGCCGTTTCTAGTCCACTGCAGGACAGAGACTATAGACATGTTAATTCATGTCCAGAATTTGGCCAGCTTTCATCACCACAGTGGCCAGTGCAGATTGGTGGTGGTGGGAGATTTTCGTTTGATCGCTCATATACTATATACATACATAGATACATACATATATTATGTCTTCATGTGTATTTAATGAAAAAAATTCTATTCACTATAATCTAAATTGCTACTGTTCTTCAAGCTTAGTCCATTAATCTAACAATGGAATCCTTTCTTGTTTTAATTTGCTCGAAAATATCAGTAATTTTCTCATTGGTCGCTGCATAACAATTATAGGAATTTTTTTTTTCCCATTGAAAGCACTGCAAGTGAATTTTGTCCCTCCGATTTCATAAAGCGTCTTCGAAAAGTTTGTTTTCTTTTCAGTGTTGAAAAGCAGCGTTCTATGTCTGTTGTAGTTACGGGAATTGTATTAAAAAAAAAAAAAAAAAAAAAAAAAAAAAAAAAAAAAAAAAAGTAAAAGAGCCGAAAAAAATCATTCAAATGGAATAGGCTAGCTAGAAGTAGGATGATAACCCAATTCTACACTTTAACACATTCAAGAATATGGTTCAAATTTTTCTAGCGCAACATGCGTGAAATATAAAAAACTACCTTCCACAGACACGTCAAGGTCTGCAGTTTCGGCACTGTGGGAACGACAGTGTTCTCTATCCCTCCCAGCCTCACGTGCAATTAGCTATGTGCGCATGTGCACAACGGCCAACATCAAGCAGTAGGAACTGGGAAGTATACAGTTCCATACAAAGCCAACACTGGGCCAACAGAGGCACCCTACTGCGTTGAACAAATAACCATCCCACAGGCTTCTCTCTCTCTCTCTCTCTCTCTCTCTCTCTCTCTCTCTCTCTCTCTCTCTCTCCTCAAGCTCAATTTTCCTTCACGTCCTAGGAAAAATTCGCGGCGCCAGCTGACGTCCCATGAATTCGTACTGAAATTTGGAAGACCTAATTTTAGAGATAATCCTTTTACTAAATACCATTATTTAACAAAAGAAAAACCTTGAAAATCCTAACTGGATTAAAATCAAATCCTTTATCCTTTTTTTTTCTCTGGGTACTTGCGAAATAGTATAAATGTATTGATTAGGTCAATACCCGGTACAAAAGAGAGAAATGTGACTACTATTAGACTCAACAATGGTGAAAACGAATTATAAAGAAACTAAAAAATTTAAAAACAAAAAAAAATCAGATTTAATCGTCAGGAAAAATTAACAACGTGAATGGAAGAGGGAACGGTCTAAGGACGGGGGAAGGGACGCAAAGGAACTAGGGGCCAATGACCTGTGAGTAAGATATTTTCCCCTAAAAATAGGGAATTCCCAAAATTTTTCACAGAACCTCTCTCCAATGCGGCGACCATTACGGTCAAGGGTCGTTGAGTCGAATTAGAGAGGTCAGT
>NC_090754.1:68272420-68274920 GCF_036898095.1 Palaemon carinicauda
CTCCCTCTCTATTCCACCCCACCCTTTGACGGGTTCTTCCCAAGCCATCTTCAACACGTGCCCACATCATTTCAGTAGTGATACTTTAATCACCTCTGTAATCTTTACTAATCCTGCCTTTCTTTTTATTTTATCCTTTGCCAATCTCTCAAGTAGCGACACACACAATCCACCTCAGCACTCGCATTTCTGTTCTCTCAATCTTTGCTGCCCCCTTTTGTCTTAAAGCCTAAGTTTCCGATCCATATATTAACACTGATCTTATTACTGTGCTATAGATCTTGACTTTTAGCTAGATTAACATTTTCTTATCAGATATCACCTCTTCTACCTGCCTACCACAACGCTATTAAGAGGTTCGTTCCTCTTTGTTACCTACTGTTGCTAAATTATTATGAAATGACACGGTAGCCTAAGCCGAGGTTGAAGAGGGTTATAAAGTATCAGGCATGTAGCCTATTGCTGGTTACCCTTCCAACTGAAGTCCAAACCAAATCGTCAATAACACAACTGACAAGACATAAACATATAGAATAAAAGCGATGTTACTGCCTAGAATTCCATGTTGGTCACCCATCCAAGTACTGAACAAATAAATCATTGCTTAAATTCCCGGACTGAAACTGGAAACCACGAGATGAAAGGCACAGAAGCAATAGTCAGTACGTAAACATTCCAGAACAGCCATTAACGAGGCACATAAAGAACTTTATAACGAAATCATGGTGAGTTTCCGGGTGGAAATAACGAGCTTTTTAACGAGTTCCCTAGTTCCAAGATTGCGGCCAGAACCCTGATGTCGGTCCCAAGTGATCTAAATACGGTGGTGTCACTTCTGGCACTTGCTCTTTTCTGTGGCATTTCGAAGAGAGAGAGAGAGAGAGAGAGAGAGAGAGAGAGAGAGAGAGAGAGAGAGAGAGAGAGAGAGAGAGAGAGAGAGAGAGAGAGAGAGAATCAGACGATATTTACAGGAATTTCAACGGGCAAATTCTAAAATTTTCCCTTTCCAGATGACAATCACAACTGAAGCAACGCAAACGAGTACAAATCTATAACTTGTCAATAGAAAAAATCCTAAAATGAATTAGATGAAGATACATGAACCTATATTCATGATATTTGCGAAAACAAAAATTAGCAATTAATCGGTTAAATAATGATTATTGGAAAAACAATGATTAAAATATTATTAGGCTACTGGACGGGATAGGGCTATCGGTATATTTTCAAGGGTAATCATAATTAACAGACGGAAAACAAAACCTATTATAAGAATTCCTTTTAGCAAAGTCGTAACCTTACAGAGAAAAGAAAAATGTCAGTATCCCCATGGTTTCGATGGGAAAAGCAGCCAAGGATAGGAAAATAAACACAAAACTGATGAAAAAAAAAAATAGGATAAAGTAAATCATGAAATAAAACTATGTGAGCCATCTTGATTCTCGACAAAAGGAGCATTTTCACAAAGTTTAAACTGCCTAAATTTTCGTTGAACATTATTATTATTATTATTATTATTATTATTATTATTATTATTATTATTATTACAAGCTAGGCTATAACTCTGGTTGGAAAAGCAAGATCCTATAAGCCCAAGGGCTCCAAATGTGAAAAATAGTCTAATGAGGAAAGGAAACAAGGAAGATCAGCCTTTAATTTGACAAGCGATGGAACAAAACTAGAAAGAAGATTAAAAAGGAAAATAAATGAGTTTTACTCTTATATTTTGTCACCAGCAAAATCAAGAGATTATAAATTCATGGAGAATGCGCAAATGCGATCACTAGTAATACAATAAGGGACATCATTATTACTTGACCTGCTCAAACCAAAGGTTGGAAAGGGCCTCAAAAACATAGCGGTGCAGATATGAAAAATTAAAGGAAAGAATAAACTATGGAAATCTGAAAAAAAGCAGGCCTTCAGGTTCGAAATGTAACAACTAATCTCCTATCAAACTTTCCTTTCCTTAAAAAATGTCCCTAAGATGACCTAAATAGTGAAATATGTTCCAGTTTGTCAGTCGACTGAAGTGGGTCGGTGAAAACCAGAAGGCTAACGATTCTCTAACCACTTAAAGTTTTTTTCATATACACACACAAAAATAAATACATGCACGCATATACTAGTATATAAAAAAACAAATGCAGGCAACAGACATATCAATTCATGTTTGGGGTTTGCCCAGTTTCCATCACCACGCTGACCAGTGCACATTGGCGATGATGTGAAATTTTCGTCTGAAAGATCAAAGCAAACCAACCTAGTATGGGTAGGGACGTAGGAGCGTTTTTTTTTTCGGGTGGGGGAGGGGGGGGGGGGGCTAAAGAAGTCACTGACAGTCCCCCCAATTTTTTTTTTTTTTTTTTTCGAGGAAACACCCATTGATGCAATTTCCAGGTATCGGACAGCAAATTGTAGGAACAACAAAATTATATTTTTGGGACGAGTTTTATGTGACCAATTACGATTTGTACAAAACGACTAGCATAAAATACTG
>NC_090754.1:68279920-68289920 GCF_036898095.1 Palaemon carinicauda
ATCTCTGTGAGGATGTACCTGCCATCCTCATTAAGAGATTCAGAGAGGAATCGTTCTCTGATATCCCCAAGACTGGGACATTCAATAAGTAAATGCTTAACAGTCAGGGGAACCAAGCAATCATCATACAATAAGAATTTGCGTTTTATTCAATTTCTTATTCCTGATCTAGATATTAATATCTGGAACCATCGTTCAATTAGTTCATTATGCATGTTGCATAAGATTTTTCATAATTCTGACCATGCTTTACATTCAGATCTTCCCGGACAATACCATCCAGTTCGTAATACTAGGTATCAAGCTAATTTTAATAGTCAGACAAATGTTTTTATGTTAACCAGGCTGACATAAATCTCTTTTTACAGTTTATATATGAAAGGTCTGTTTTAATGTTGTTACTGTTCTTAAAATATTTTATTTTACTTGTTTGTTACTTTTCATATACCTTATTTATTTCTTTATTTCCTTTCCTCGCCGGGCTATTTTTCTCTGTTGGGGCCCTCGGCCTTATAGCAGCCTGCTTTTCCAACTAGGGGTGTAGTTTAGCTAATAACAATAATAATAAATAATAATAATAATTGGCACATGCCAGTCATCAGGAACTCGTGTGGTAAACGTGTATGCCCTTCGACTAACAAACTAACCCCAACATGAATCATTGCAAGAAAAATGTTTCCCGTATACTTTCAATACAATTAATACAATTTGGTACAGGTAACGATAGAAGAAATAAAGGTCTAACGTAGTTAAGGTACATTACATAAGATCAAATATTAAAAGTGAGGCTAAGGAGCGAGAACTACATAGCATGTAGGTTGTAGCTTGGTTCTTTAATTACAAATATCATTGCAACGTAAGCTTACTGGATATAAAAAGAATTATCACTAAATATTAGTAGCAGTTTGGTACGTTATACAAAAAAAAAAAAAAAAAAAAAAAAAAAAAAAAAAAAAAAAAAAAAACCATCAAACATAAAGACGAACAAACAATTCAGAATACCGAATAATGTGTTAGAAAAGAAAGTAACTAAATTCTAATAACGTAATCACTCAATAAATTTCTTTTCTCAATTCACACTTAGGTAGCAATTCGCACACTGTCCCTTATCCACAAGGATACACGATTGGAATTTATAGTCTTATTTCAAAATTTTAAAGATATCAGAAATAAACCATGCCCATATCAGTCTTCCCCATGAAATCCTGCTGCTGCTGCTGCTGGTACCCTAAAGGGTAATTTCATTCTCAGCTATGCAAGGCAATGCACGCAAGCGATGAGAAAGGCCATCCAGTCATTCACACAAATAAGCGATCATGGACGCAAACTGTATATATATATATATATATATATATATATATATATATATATATATATATATATATATATATATATATATAATATATATATATATATATATATATATATATATATATATATATATATATGTGTGTGTGTGTGTGTGTGTGTGTGTGTATATATATATATATATATATATATATATATATATATATATATATATATATATATATATATATATATATATATATATATATACAGTATATGTGCGCGCGTATGTGTGCGTGGGTGTAGTTTACACAAGTTATGTATACCAATTAGAGCCTTAAGCACAAGTATGTCAACTTTTACTATCAAGTGCAACACATTCCCACTTCCGGTAAAATATACATAAAAACATATTACTGGAGAGAGAGAGAGAGAGAGAGAGAGAGAGAGAGAGAGAGAGAGAGAGAGAGAGAGAGAGAGAGAGAGAGAGACCCAAAGCTACCCCTCGCAGAGACTTGGTTTCCCGGTTGAAATACCAATCGGATCAAATTACAGTACAAAATATTAATGCTTTTAAAAGAATGCGAGTGACATCACCCAGAGACGATTCACATTCACCACTAATCCCATGCCATCATTTAATTTTTACTTCCTCGAAGACCTTGCTTAGACTGGAGTCAGCTTTTTATAATAACATTTGGTTCAAAATCCATTTTAAGTGGTACACTATACACATAATGCTAAGTTTCTTTGCACCATCCATTTGAGGCGTTGCTTTAATCATTTGTACAATTCTCTTTCCCAAAACGGTCAAACTTTTTTTTCTTTTAATGCAATTTAACCCATAATAATAATAATAAAAAATATCTTCTGATAAGTCCTTTGAGATTCTAGAAATATGACACAGTCTGACATAAATATTTCAATATTCATAATGAGATTTGTAGCGCAAAGCCGGTTTTAACAAAACAGCATAACAAAGTAAACGTGGGTAGAAAGAGAAAATATCTATAGAATAACCAAACCCCCCCCCCCAAACAGGATAATGATAACTACATCGAAGCACTCCTGTTTTGATGGTATATAAATCAAAGGTTAACGATGTGTTTTCTCTTCGTCTCTCTTTCTTTCCCCACTAACTGCTACCCGCAGCGGTCGGCTAAAAACTATGTACATGTGATTAGCTGTTATAATGAACAGAAGTAAGCATATTCAATTTTTTAGGAACGAGTCCATCTGCTCTTCCTCGTACAGTCTAACTCAAGCAAGCAAACTGACGTGAACAAAACGAGAGAGAGAGAGAGAGAGAGAGAGAGAGAGAGAGAGAGAGAGAGAGAGAGAGAGAGACTAGGTTAAGTCATTCCTGTTCATCTTTTATTGGACCCATCCCTCTCTCCTGAGCATAAAGGTTCTCAGCAGAAAAAGTACACACATCAAATAAATACGTTCCTCGTATAGGCTACATAATGCCAAAGCAAGATAGGTCTAACGAAGACGATGTTCACTGACAAAATTCTATCAGGGATAAACACATTACGAAAGGGGTAAAATAAATTGCACATACATATGGGACTACCCAAGGGGACTACCCTTAGCGGAAGTCGAATGCGAAATAATTTGGCATATGTTCTACTGTTCTTAACATATCTTGCTTTGTCCATAACTTCTCCTGTAGTTTATTTATTTAATTTCCTCACTGGGATATTTATCCCTGTTGGAGCCTGTGGGCTTATAGTATCCAACTTATCCCACTAGGTTTGTAGTTTAGCTAATAATAATAATAATAATAATAATAATAATAATAATAATAATAATAATAATAATAATGTCACAAACTCCTTTTGGAGCCTTTATCGGCGACGATGAATGATGCTGAAAATGCTATCATATAAGCGATGCCTTGCTACCAGCATAAGCACAATGCTGCCATAGGGGCCCCGAATGATTTTTACCGTAAGAAGCATCTTTGTTTCTTGAATGGAAATACTGTACTTCCATGCATATCTCCATATACTACACTTAACCATAATACTTTTAATTTCCGATAGGTTGTAATTTCAAACGTTGTTTGAGAGTCAGTGTTACTCATCCGTAGATATAACTAAAGCTAGTCAGCATGCTATAAGCCTAGCCTGACACACTATTTACATAATAATACGTTTCTAGAATATGCTATATGATACAACACTACAACTCTAGATGGATAATCCATCAGATGCGTTAATTCAATTGCGTATCGTTATCAAATTGAATGAGCAATTGTACGTGGTACCACTGGTCCCACAAAAACAGATTCTCCGTTTTCATTCTGCAAGCGAGCTCTCGAGAGACAAGCGGGTAAACTATGACAGTAATTTGATTTCCTCCTTCAACCACGACAAAAGAAAGTGTTGGAAAAATGATTACTGTACACCGTCACTTCCATTAAGGCCAAAATGACAGGTAGAGGAAAACCGTGCCAAAAATATAATTACACACAAAAAATAAGAGCTACACTGTTTAAAGATTGTCATTTTAATCGGGAATTCTCCGTAAATATACTGTTCTCAATAGTATTTCAGTAAAATACAAGCGACCGTCATTTATACCCTATTTTATTACCATCTTTTACAGGTTGGTGACCGTAATATCACTCCACGTCAATATACCAATTTTTAAAATGGTAAATACCTGGCAACATTTATTCCAGGATTTTACCGTTTTTATGGCAAATTTTTAACGGTATTGGAATCAATGCAGTCACACTTATCCGATTTCACTAGTCACACTTAAGCCACACTAATTCGAATCCCTTTGCGTTCTTTGTCCTTAATTTCATGTTTAGCTTCCGCTCTTCAGTAGCGATGAACTGTGTAAAATATAGATAATTTCACCTACCATATTCTGTCACAGGTAGGCCTACCCTTACATACAACTGATTTCACCATATTTAATAACCATAGCTTAATTATCGAATGAATCATTTAGTTCATTTGTTTTTACTCCGCCCTGACGCATTTCTCTTGCAATTTAACATTATCTCCTTGCCCCTCTGTTCTGGAAGGCGGTACACATTATTTCACTTATCAAATTAATAAGTTAAATGCATAAAGATACACATGCAGACATTTTAGTGACATGTAACACATTCAAATGTGGCAGGCACAATTTATACCAGTCAAAGAGGCAGTTCACTCGTACTGGCTACATAAGTTTTTGATTTCTTTTAAGATTTAATTTTAACAAATATAGTGACAGCTTAAAATCTCGTCCATCGACCAAGCAAGTACTGCAAGATGAAAGCAGTTTATTAGAATTCCTAGACAGGCTTAGAAAGTGACGTAAGATAAGAGGAAATCTCGATAATGATACTGTTATATTTTATAGGATTGTCGTTGCTGTAGCCTAGATATTGAGGATATGGACGATATTTGGAACTGTTGGAAGAACACATAAAATTAATATTATTATTATCATTATTATTATTAATATTATCATTATTACTTGCTAAGCTACAACCCTAGTTGGAAAAGCAGGACGCTATACGCCCAGGGGGCTCCAACAGGGAAAATAGCCCAGTGAGGAAAGGACACACAGAAAAATAAAATGTTTTAAGAAGAGCAAAATCATTAAAACAAATATCTCCTTTATAAACTGTAAAAACTTTAACGAAACAAGAGTTGGAAAAATAAGATAAGTGTACCCTCAAGCAAGAGAACTCTAACCCAAGACAGTGGAAGACCATGGTATAGAGGCTATGGCACTACCCAAGATTAGAGAACAATGGTTTGATTTTGGAGAGTCCTTCTCATAGAAAAGTTGCTTACCATAGCTAAAGAGTCTCTTCTACCCTTACAATGAGGAAAGTGGCCACTAAACAATTAAAATGCAGTAAGTAAAATTGTTTGGTAATCTCGATGTTGTCAGGTGTATGAGGACAGAGGAGAATATGTAAAGAATAGGCCAGACTATTCGGTGTGTGTGTGTTAGGAAAAGGGCCTATATTTATTGAGAATGACAGAAATAAAACACGAAATGAATCTAAATAATTTATCAAAGACTCTTTGCAAAATAAATACTTTCTATGATCGAGGGAGGATAAAATAATAAATGTATAGATGCAGGCCTAATGTGGGCAATGTATTCAGAACAAATCTCACAATGTTTGTAAACAATGTAATTGTCTATCTTTATATATATATATATATAAAAAAAAAATTCCAATGTGGTATAGTCTCATGACAGCTACTATGGTGCAGATGAAACTACGAAAATACTACTACCACAAAATAGCTCGGTTTCAGACCGGACGTCCTTTAAGCTAAGTTCAATCGGTAGGTCTAGCATGAAAATTATGCCTCTAGACGCCTTAGACAGAAAATTCATCAATAAGGCGGAGAGAGCAGCTAAATAGCCTCTTTAACAAAATATTTGCTGAAAATCCAGGAATACAGTAAGTGTACTTTCACATTATGCATTTTACCACCACAGATACAGTATATGCGTTCGGCGTCGCATATACTGCGGTGGTTTTCTAAATGCTTCCGCACACAGCTGGGTCTTGGCGGGAGATTTGTTTGGTCTCAATTTCTCGTTCTATGATGACAAAACGGTCAACCACAATGGATAAGAGAAAGAAGAGTACCGTGCCTTTAATTCAGCGTATTTAAGGAGAGAGAAGAGACAAAGCCATTAGGTGCACTATTTGAATGGCCAGAAAATAACGCATTTGCTGGGCCATAGTTTTGTTCTCGACGGAAGGAAGAATGAAAAAGGAAATGTTGGTATTGTAGGTGAGAAGATACAAGATATACAAAACGAAATCACCAAGGAAAGAGAAGTTTGTGCCTTCTCTCCCTCTCTCTCTCTCTCTGTGTGTGTGTGTGTGGGTGTGTGTGTGTGTGTAATGAAAATCATTTTTAGTTAGGTTGTGATTAAATTTCCTTTAAATCCATTTCCGTTATAACATAAGCTCTCGATTATTTCTCAAAATCAGAAAGGGAATTGTTCTAAAAATCACATTTGTCTACAAAAGAGATAGGCATTTTATATAAATATAGGAGTGATATTTCAGAGCCAAAAGCATTTACAAAAAGTTTCTATAATATCTTATAACACAAATGTGCAACCAATTAATTTAGATTAATCTACATGATTTTATTAAAGTGAAATATTATAATGTGGTCAAATTCCGACTTTAGTAGTATTCGAGAATTATCCCAAAAACACAGGTTTCCTCGCCACTAAAGATATAAGGAAACCTTATTTTGATTTCATGTTCCACCCTAAATTCGTTAGGACGTAATGTTAAATTACTAAGAACATAGCTGGTTCATCACCAAATTTTATAAGATAACGGGTAGTTAATAAGACATCTGCCAATGTGATAGAACTTTCAATTATGATTTAAATAAATACTCAATTTACGGCATACTAGCTTTTCTCCACACCAACCCACCTAAAAAAAAGTTACCAATCTTTTTTTTTTCAACATCAAACTTCTTAGAAAATAGCTTATATATATACATATATATATATATATATATATATATATATATATATATATATATATATATATATATATACATAAATATATATATATATATATATATATATATATATATATATATATATATATATATATATACACATAAATATATATATATATACATATATATATATATATATATATATATATATATATATATATATATATATATATATATACATAAATATATATATATATATATATATATATATATATATATATATACATAAATAAATATATATATATATATATATATATATATATATATATATATATATATATATATACATATAAATATATACATAAATATATATATATATATATATATATATATATATATATATATATATATATATATATATATATATATATATATATATATATATATACACACACATATATATATATATATATATATATATATATATATATATATATATATATATATATACAGTATATCATATAGGCCTATAACCTCATGTTTATACACAATTTTTCCTATATAATAAAATCTGTAAACTGGCATAAGATATCCTAGTTTAAATACTACAGAAAGAATGTATAACAGGAAAATAAAATTCAAATGTAGGAGTCAAGAAATCACTAATCAATAATGTCCAAACAAAGCAACCTATCTCTTTGCAAAGGGTGATTACCAGTTGAAGACTTACTGGGCAACAGTACCAGCAAACACACCATTATAGATATCACAGAAAAAATCATTCTGGATGAAACTAACAAGAAGTGAGAGTAGGCCTACTAAAAGTTAGCGCCTGATGTTATAATACCCAAGCTTAGGCCTAATGCAAAACTGCAAAAGATGCAGGGTTAGCCATAGCTCAAATTATTGTTATAAAAGTTATTTAGCACGTAGAGATATTAATACCCCAAAGCAAATGCAATCACAAAAAATTTCAAACAAAGCAACTTTCAACTTTTATATATAGGTATTTACAAATAGAAAATACGCATCTTCAAGATGAAACTTTTTCAAAAATTTTATTAAAAGAGGGATTGCTAAAACTCGTTGATAACATTCTACAAATGAGTTGTTTTTTGAAGTAGAAAATTTAATGAGTATACCATTATCTTTACCTGCACCATTGTCATTACAATGTTGCTGTTTTCGCTAATAACTATTACAATATTACATCTATGATGTAATATTGATAATATGATAAGAGACAATATTGTACGACAAGAATATCGACAAATGTATGAAATGACGAACTTATCAATGGTCTATTGAATTAAAAACATTAACTTATTCATTCACAAATTAAACAAGCATTAAAACTATAGGCCTAAGCACTGAAAGTACACCTAAACACCACTATGTAAACTTACCTAAGAGTTCTAATCCCACCACAGAAGCGAATATCACAAAACTCTGTACCAATTAAAATTAAGTCTTTCGAGGAAACGTCATCATGGCACTTTTAAAAAACTCGCGTTAATGCTGGCGCGAGAGGCCACGACGAAGAGATGCTTACAACCTCACTGCCTCATGCACACTACTCACTAGTTGGGCAACGCCAACTCGCCAAGTTGCCAACCAGGGTTTCCAGTTTGGCCTTTTTTACGGCCAAAAAAAACTCAAATTTGGCCCTTTTTAAAAATTGCTTGGCCTTTAGTAATACGAAAAAAGGCCCTTTTTAAAAATTGCTTGGCCTTTAGTAATACGAAAAAAGGCCCTTTTTAAAAATTGCTTGGCCTTTAGTAATACGAAAAAAGGCCCTTTTTAAAAATTGCTTGGCCTTTAGTAATACGAAAAAAAGGCCCTTTTTAAAAATTGCTTGGCCTTTAGTAATACGAAAAAAGGCCCTTTTTAAAAATTGCTTGGCCTTTAGTAATACGAAAAAAGGCCCTTTTTAAAAATTGCTTGGCCTTTAGTAATACGAAAAAAGGCTGGCCTTAATTACTATATATTTGGCCTTTTTCTACTAATCAGTTGGCCTTTTAAAGCTTCTGTTGATTAGAAGTTGGCCTTTTCTCATTTAGAAAACCTGGCAACCCTGTAATGGGTTGGCCTTTTAAAGCTTCTGTTGATTAGAAGTTGGCCTTTTCTCATTTAGAAAACCTGGCAACCCTGTAATGGGTTGGCCTTTTAAAGCTTCTGTTGATTAGAAGTTGGCCTTTTCTCATTTAGAAAACCTGGCAACCCTGTAATGGGTTGGCCTTTTAAAGCTTCTGTTGATTAGAAGTTGGCCTTTTCTCATTTAGAAAACCTGGCAACCCTGTAATGGGTTGGCCTTTTAAAGCTTCTGTTGATTAGAAGTTGGCCTTTTCTCATTTAGAAAACCTGGCAACCCTGTAATGGGTTGGCCTTTTAAAGCTTCTGTTGATTAGAAGTTGGCCTTTTCTCATTTAGAAAACCTGGCAACCCTGTTGCCAACGGACTCACGGAGTCGGAGCGACGGAGTCAAGGAGAGACAGTCTCAGACCCGGACGGTGTAGTTGGTTCTTCTTCTCTCCCTGTTCTTCTTGACTTCGTCACCTCAGAAACTTGAGTGAATCTTAAGCGGGGTTTACACGGCCGAGCAGCTCGTCGAGCCCGGTTGTCGAACCTACTTGTAGAACGGCTCGAAGAGCTTTCAGACAGTACATCGAGCCTCAGTGTGCCTCCTGCTAAAACAACGTCAACATGTCTCTCGACCAGGATCATTTGATAGCCATTGCTTTAGCAGTGGCACTAAGAAGGAAAAAAAAAAGATCAAAAGAGAGAAATTTTCATATACCAACTTGCTTGTTGCTTTAAAATTAGAGCCTGATGACTGGCGCAATTATTTGCGTATGGATGAAGACAGGTACATTGATCTACCGAATCGTGTCAGCCCTTTCATTACTATGAGGAAGGCCATAACTCCACATGAAAGACTGAGTGTCCGCTATTCCTTTGTTTCTGGCTACTTTATTGGAATAGTCTTTTGATTTAACTTTCCATAAAGCTGGGTGAGCCCGATGTGCATGTATGAAATCAAGTACGACTTCCTTCTCATTCTTACTTTCATTAATGGCAGCAATTATGCATTTCTTTGATGATGTTTCCTCTAGCAGGTTTGAATAACAACTGAGGTTCGATGCTCGACACCCGTTCACACGTTCACACCGCTCGTCAAACAATGTAGCTCCGCCCACAAAAGTCAAGATGAGCCTGACTTTCATCGAGCCGCTCGACGAGCGCGC
>NC_090754.1:68294920-68319920 GCF_036898095.1 Palaemon carinicauda
TTTAAAAAGTAATAATTCCATTGGAAAAATCATGTGAATATTACATCATTATTGATTATCTAAAAGGAATTCTTCAGAAAGGTACTCGTGAAATGCGTTTTTTTTTTTTAGATGTATTTTCTGTATCGAACGGCTCTGATATCGATTCGTACCGGAAATGGGTTGTTTTAAATCCCAAACCTGAAAAAATAAGTCGAAGCCTTTGGTTATTTCAATGCGGTTTGCTGAAAACGTCAATTACCCTTCGCCCGAGTCCGATCAACGAGTGAGCTGCAGGCGTTACTTAATAAGAAAATTTATAAATTAGAGTATTATTTATCTTTTCATCTTCCTATTCAGTTTCTTAACTTTTCCTTCAAATTGCAAATCCGAGCGTTGAACGACTTCAGAACTTTCAGACTCAAATCCATAAATCAAATCATGTAGTTTATCATTATTATTACTAATATCATTATCATTATTATTATTATTATGATGATGATGATGATGATGATGATGATGAGTTACTAGGATTTATTGAAACGAAAGAAGAGTTTTTTTCGCGAGTCCTAAACACCTTCGCAAGAAAATTTTCCCGGATTTCCAAATGCCTTCAGAAGAAACAGCCGTAGACTTAGCATGGAGCTCTGAATGACTCCAAAACAGATTCTTCCTGGAGTTCCCTGAACGGCACCTGAAGAAAAGTTTCCGGGATCTTCAAAAGGCTTCAGAAGACATAGCCATAGGCTTAGCATGGATTTCTGAATGACCTTACAACAGAACCTCTGAACGGCTTGGGAAGAAAACTTTCCCGGATTTCCAAATGCCTTCAGAAGACATAGCCGTAGACTCAGCAAGGAGTTCTGAATGACTCCAGAACAGATTCTTCCTGGAGCTCCCTAAACAGCACCTGAAGAAAATTTTACGGGATCTCCAAAAGGCTTCAGAAGACATAGCCGTAGACTTAGTATAAAGTTCTGAATGACTCCAGAACAGAATCTTCCCGGAGCCCCGACCTTCAAATGACTTCTGAAGACCTGATCTCCTTTTTTTTTCAAACTAAGCATGCAACGCAGTGAATATTGTCAATGGCTATTTTTGGAACAGGAAGCTGACTGTGAGAATTGTGTATTATAACAACAGGATCGACAGGAGGATCTTCGGAACACCTTCATCTACAGCTGGTTTTGGTGGTTGCTGCAGAAGTTGTACGCGCCTTGAATGATCCTTTGCTTGGCCTTTTGCAACGATGTCCTATAATTGGAGACTATTGGAAATAAGGACGGAGACAGAATGGTTCAACTAAACGGTAAGCGACGTGGGGTTCTTCAACAGGGTAGTCCCAAAACTCGACAATGAAGAAAGGACATATCCAGATCATAGTGGTAAATATATTGTGTTGCTCGTCGTTTACTTTAGCGTAATGACGTATGCGGAGAAAATTTATTGCATTCCTGTCTCTACCCAACGCCCCGATGGACAAAGAGATGGATGCCATCGATTTCTCTGAGGAATCTGACGAACTGAGGACACACGGCACTGAAATCTCTCTTGAAATATAGAAGAAAACTGACGAACTAAGGAAGAATACGATGAAATATCGAAGGAAATTGACGAACTAAGGAAAGTGGAAGATGAAATATCAAAGGAAACCGAAAAACTAGAACAGACAGAAGAGAACAGCAACGAAGAACATTAAACGAACATGTAAAATAGCCTTTAATGCTAGAGGTAAATCACCTTGAAATAGAGGTAAAAAGCCCCTGACGCATGAAATAAGGCACCTCAAAATAGAGGTAAAAAGAACCCTTAATGCTAGAAACAAGGCACCTCAAAATAGAGGCAAAAAAACCCTTAATGCTAGAAATAAGGCCGATAAAAATAGAGGTATAAAAGCCCCTAATGATATAAATAAGGCACCTAAAATAGAGGTAAAAGAGCCTCTAATGCTACAAGTAATGAACCTCAAAATCAAGGTCCAATAGCCCATAATGCTATAAATAAGGCACCTAAAAATAGAGGTCAAAGACTCTCTAATACTGGAAGTAATGAATCTCAACATCGAGGTAAAAAAAAAACCCTAATGCTATAAATAAGGCACCTAAAAAGAGAGGTCAAAGACCCTCAAATGCTAGAAGTAATGCACCTGAAAATCAAGGTAAAAAAGCCTCTAATGCTTAAATAACGCACCTAAAAATAGAGGTCAAAGAGCCTCTAATGCTACAAGTAATGAACTTCAATATCAAGGTCCAAAAGTCTCTAATGCTATAAATAAGGCACCTAAAATGAGTGGTCAAAAAGCTTCTAATACTACAAGTAATGCACCTCAAAATCAAGGTAAATAAGCCCCTAATGCTATAAATAAGGCACCTAAAAATAGAGGTCAAAGAGCCTCTAATGCTACAAGTAATGAACTTCAATATCAAGGTCCAAAAGTCTCTAATGCTATAAATAAGACACCTAAAATGAATGGTCAAAAAGCTTCTAATACTACAAGTAATGCACCTCAAAATCAAGGTAAATAAGCCCCTAATGCTATAAATAAGGCACCTAAAAAGAGGTCAAAGAGCCTCTAATGCTACAAGTAATGAACCTCAAAATCAAGGTCCAAAAGCCCCTAATGCCATAAATAAGGCACCTAAAAACCGAAGTCAAAGAGCCTCTAATGCTAGAAGTAATAAAACTCAAAATCAAGGTAAAAAAGGCCCTAATGCTATATATAAGGCTCCTAAAAATAGAGGTAAAAAACCCCAAATGCTATAAATAATGCACCTAAAATAAAGGTCAAAGAGCCACTAATGCTAGAAGTAATGCACCTCAAAATCGAGATCACAAAGCCACTAATGCCATATAGATATAGGGCTCCTAAAAATAGAGGTAAAAACCCCTAATGCTATAAATAAGGCACCTAAAAATAGAGGTCAAAGAGCCTCTAATGTTAGAAGTAATGCACCTCAAAATCGAGGTAAAAAAGCCCCTAATGCTATATATAAAGCTCCAAAATATCGAGGTCAAAAAGACCCTAATACTATAAATAAGGCACCTAAAAAGGGAGGTCAAAGAGCCTCTTATACTACAAGTACTGCACCTCAAAATCAAGGTAAAAAAAGCCCCTAACGCTATACATAAGGCACCTAAAAATAGAGGTCAAAGGGCTTCTAATACTAGAAGTAATGCACCTCAAAATCGAGGTCAAAAGCCCCTAATGCTATATATAAAGCTCCTAAAAATAGAGGTAAAAAAGTCCCTATTGCTATAAATAAGTCCCTACAGCTAAAGTTAAGGCACCTAAAACAGAGGTAGAAAAGATCTTAATGCTAGAGATAAGGCACCTCAAAATATAGGTAAAAAAACCCTAATACTAGAGATAAGGCACCTTAAAATAGAGGTCAAAAAGCCCCTAATGCTAGAGATAAGTTGCCTAAAAATAGAGGTAGAAAAAGTCTTAATATTAGAGATAGGGCACCTAAAAATAGAGGTAAAAAAGTCCCTAATGTTAGAAATAAGGCACCTTAAAATAGAGGTAAAAAACCACTAATGCTAGAGATAAGGCACCTCAAAATCAGAGGTCAAAAAGCCCCTCTATGCTAGAGGCAAGGCACCTAAAAATAGAGGTCATAAAGCCCTTAATCTAAAGTGAAGGCACATAAAAATAGAGATAAAAAAGCTCCTAATGCTAGAGATAAGGCACCTCAACATGCGAGGTAAATATCCCCTAATGGTAGAGATAAGGCACCTCAAAATCAGAGGTTAAAAAGCCCCCAATGCTATAGATTAGGCTCGTAGAAATAGAGGTAAAAAGCTCCTAATGCTAGAGATAAGGCACCTGAAAATAAGAGGTCAAAAAGGCCCTAATGCTAGAGATAAGGCCCCTCAAGATAAGAGGTAGAAAGCCCCTAAGGCTAAAGATAAGTCAACTCAAAATATTAGGTCAAAAAGCCCCTAATGCTAGAGATAAGGCCCCTAAAAATAGAGGTCAATGAACCCCAAATGCTAGAAGTAGGGCACCTCAAAACAAGAGGTCAAAACACCCCTGATGCTAGAGGTAAGGAACCTCAAAATGTGAGCCAAAGAGGTGCTACAATTAAATACAGAATATACTTTAGGTATTTTTATGAATGAAATGACCCCGCTGGACCCAGGTTAGTGATGAACTAAACAGCCAGCATACCTCTTACTCACTATGTAGGCTCTTGCTACTTAACACCCGTTAGTGAGTCCCAGACCTTTCATATACTGTATAGTTATCCATGTCTGGACTCCGATTGATCGGACACAAATAAGGTTGTAACCTGGCAAGTAATATATATATATATATATATATATATATATATATATATATATATATATATATATATATATATATTATATATATATATATATAACACTCTTGATTTTAATTAATGTAAATATCAGCCACAAAGGCATTTAATATCAAATTCTATCTTTGGGAGTGAATATCCACTAGAAATTCCTTTATGGTAACAGCTTCTGGCTGGGCAGAAATTCGAACCTATGCCTCTTAGCCGAAACCATGCTTGCAGAGACTGTAATCAACCATGCTATCAAGACAAATACAAGTTTATTACAAATCTACCGTACATATTCCTGTCAAATTCAGAAATCTGTTCTTAGATTGGAAATAAACTCATCTCCACTATGATAGCTGATTAGTGTTTGAAACACGTTGTTACTGATACAGATTCATGATAAATAACCACGTGTTGCAAACTCACTTATCAGCTATCATAGTGGGAAAGGGTTACTTTCAAGCCTAAGAACAGATTCCTGAATTCGACAAGAATATGTACGGTAGACTTGTAATAAACTTGTGTGTGTGTGTATAATATATATATATATATATATATATATATATATATATATATATATATATATATATATATATATATATATATATATATATGAAAGAGATAGAGAGGTCTTATCTCTTATTATTTTGAAAAATACAATCGTTTTCGAGAATAGGTATCGAAAAATATAATCACACCGATATATTTGAATTCATTATTACATTTCTATATGGAACATCCTTAAATGTTGTGGGAACTGACTATTCCAATTAATATACGTGTGAATCATAAATCCTTTGTTTGCAATATTCTAGCAGCTGCTCTCTCTCTCTCTCTCTCTCTCTCTCTCTCTCTCTCTCTCTCTCTCTCTCTCTCTCTCTCTCTCTCTCTCGAGTTCTAAAATAAGTTAGATAAGATCATAAGAATTCTCCAAAAGCTTAAACTAAATCGTTCTACCAAAGAGCAAATGGAGTATCTCCGAATGGACTTAAAAGTCTTTGAGGCATAAAATCCTTTTAACTCTCTCTCTCTCTCTCTCTCTCTCTCTCTCTCTCTCTCTCTCTCTCTCTCTCTCTCTCTCTCTCTCTCTCTATAAATATATATATATATATATATATATATATATATATATATATATATATATATATATATATATATATATATATATATATATTACCTGTATCCAATATTTTATATTATTTGGATGTTCCCGCTAACTACTTTGCAAGTTGGTGCTGGAAATGTATTTCTTTCGGGTGAAGATCCCATGTTCCAAAGATGTTCAATGACCACCTAAAAACAATGTTAGAACGATATATGCCCGTTTACATTGCGAGTTGGAATCATTGATATTAAATGTTATCAATAGGGGTATTACCATCATCATCATCACTTCATAAATGTTAATAAGCAAACCTCGTCAAGCCATACATTAAGATCACCCAGTTGCCACCTCTCCACCATCATCTTTGACCCCCACTAGCTTATATCCTTCTAACCCCATCCCGAATGTTTGAGGTTTAAAAGTCTCACAGTTATGATAAGATCTTTCTGGTGGAAGTTTTTTAGCAAATGAAAAACAAAATACTAAGATGACAATATTTCATACAGTTTGCTTTCAGGTGTTTAAAATTATATCAAAACTATAGATAACGAAGTAAATATGCGAAAGACTGATTGAACAAATATCGAGAGTAATGGATTTCTTGAAGAGCTTACCGGGGAACACTTTTAAGGTGTTGGACATCAGGGGATGAAACGACAAATAAAATCGTAATAAGACGAATACTCAATGCTAAGTAAATATTTCCTTTTGCCTTGGGAAGGGTGAAGCCAGCTAGACTCGGACCTTTGAGCATTGAGCAACCGTCACCAGGGAAGGGGGTTCGCTTGGAAGTGAGCGACTTGCCCAGATAATTTGATTGTTTGACTGATTGATTAGGTTTCTGTCATCCTGACATCTAAGGTTATTGACGCCCAACCAGATAATTTGAGTAAACAATTTGTCTTTTATACCCTACATCCTATATACCACAAATTCACTATAATAATGCACCAATGAACTTTCATTGCATGTCATTTCACATATTTTATTGTCATCAATCATTTCTGAAACAATATAGATTATGTTAACTGAAGATGCATTTCAAATCTCCAACCTTAAACTAATATAATTGATATATCAAATAATACTATTCTCTCTAAGAGGGCTCAGAGCCAAGTAGCCCGTGACAAAAGATGACCACAACCACACCGAGCTACGAGGCTCATGATCGAAATCAAAGGAAAACACTGAAATCAACAACTAAACCTTTAAATTTCATTACCTTCGAAATTTTGAACAAAGGCTACTTATCAATGATTGGTGACCCAATAGGTGCTATTTGAAACGATACATTATTAGCCCCTACATACAATACGTATGGCACAGTGTGTAATTATGTGGGGGGGAGAGAGAGAGAGAGAGAGAGAGAGAGAGAGAGAGAGAGAGAGAGAGAGAGAGAGAGAGAGAGAGAGAGAGAGAGAGAGAGGAATTGCTTAAAAAATGCAAACGAGGGATATTTCCATGTTATGAATATTAATATGAATAGTCTTGTTCCAATATCATTCAAGAAAATTTTATATAGAAATAGGATAGGAAAATTGTAATAAAAAGTTATGATAAAATCTTTTGATGAATTAGTTTCGAAATAATATTAGATTACATTTCTTAAAAGAATAAAAAAGTTCTCTTTCTTCATCGCATTTCTTTGAGTGATATCGGTAATTTCCCTCCTCCTCACATCCGAACCATCCTTACGATGTCTCGGTTGTTTAACGTCGGCCACATTTCAGGGCAAGAAGGGCCTGATCTCTCCAAGTCAGGTCTGGCTAGGCGACACCGGTTCTGTTGTTGGGTGTAACTTCACACTTTTACAAGGTCCCCGGATGAACGACGGCAATTGACTACACTTGGACAATCGCTATTACAAGTAAATGTATGGAGAGATGATTAATGATATGAACAATACTTTGATCTCAGGCGTACACATTATTATTATTATTATTATTATTATTATTATTATTATTATTATTATTATTATTATTATTATTATTGTTGTTGTTGTTGTTATATAAAGCTAAGCTAGAATCCTAGTTGGAAAACCAGGATGCTATAGGCCAAAGGTCTCCAACAGGGAAAAATAGCCTATTGAGGAAAAGAAACAAGGAAATAAATAAACTACAAGAGAAGTAATGAACAATCAAAATAAAATATATTAAGAACAGTAACAACATTAAATCAAATATTTCACATGTAAACTATAAAAAAAGGTAAGACTAGTGTGCCTGAGTGAACCCTTAAGCAAGAGAACTCTAACCCAAGACAGTGGAAGACCATAGTACAGAGGCTATGGCACTACCCAAGACTAGAGAACAATGGTTTGATTTTGGATTGTCCTTCTCCTAAAGGAGCTGCTCACCATAGATAAAAAGTCTCTTCTACCCTTACCAAGAGGAAATTAGCGACTAAACAATTACAGTGCAGTAGTTTGGTAATCTCAGTGTTGTCAGGTGTCTGGGGACACAGGAGAATGTGGAAAAAATAGGGCGTAACCAGAGAGAAGGATCCAATGTAGTACTGCCTGGCCAGTCAAAGGACTCAATAATTCTCTACCCGTAGTATCATAACAGGTGGCTGGTGCCCTGGCCAACCTACTACCTATGATGTAAAGTGAAAAAAGCATTCGCAGTGAGGTAGCTAGGGGGAGGGGCGTTGCTGAAAATAGTCCCTAGGCCTCCAAAGCAGGGTCATAAAATAAAAATATGTAATTCTACATTTAAAATTACCGTCAACTTACTCGGCCGCCCCATCCCAAGGCTCAATTCTCTAGCTATGTCCCTCAGAATTTCCACTTTTTCAGAATTTTTAGACATTAATAGATTGTCGTTAATGTATCTTATATTTCAAAACCCGAAATTATGTCAGGATGCCAGAAAACTTTCAATCAATCAATCAAAACCCGAAACCATAAATAATATGGATATAAGAAAATTTGGTTGAATGGTTTAAAGGTATGGTGGAGGGGGAAAGGGGTTAAGATGTGCTACTCGTAAGATACTATGAAGGCCTCAGAAAAACCTGTATTTAGCCGATCACCTTCTAAACTACATGACTGCGCGAATTATATAAATCAGTTGAAAGTAAATTCTACAACCACCTGCAAAGATTAGAGGAAATTCCTTGTTACCTCAGTAGGCAATCTATCTACGTGTTTCTACTTTAGAAAGCGGTCTCTATGATTCTATTCTATATGGACATTTCCAGCGTGAGGGATAATGTGCGCTGACAATACCAAACGTTATTGGGTCTCGGCTACAGTTCTAATGGTTTTTGCTCCCCAGTGGCTCGCTTTGCTCGCAGAATTAACATTACATCACTGCTCCTATGTTCTGACAAGCTGCGGTCGCAAACCACCGTTGATCATTATTTCGGAGATGATATTTTTTTTTTTTTTTTTTTTTTTTTTTTTTTTTTTTTTTTTTTTTTTTTTTTTTTTTTACATCAGCAGTAATAGCTATTTAGCAGGCCATTCATCTGAATGAATTATTGTACCTATTTTGCACTCACGTTGTATTATTGTCTTCATCTCGACGTTGCACACAGAAGTACCGGATGTCTAATCTTGTTTCAATCCCCCTTTATTGAGTAACCTGTTTTAGCAAGTACAAAAGGTTTTTCATAACTCTGACCATCCTTTACATTCAGATCTCCCTGGTCAATACTATCCTGTTCGTAAAACTAGGCACGCAGTTAATTACAATAGCCAGGCTTTCTCCATCATGAGGCTCAATACTACACAGTATTCTAGAAGTTTTATTCCACCTGTTACCAAGTTGTGGAATGATCTTCCTAATCGGGGAGTTGAATCAGTAGAACTTCAAAAGTTCAAAGTTGGAACAAATGTTTTTATGTTGACCAAGCTGACATGAGTCTTTTTATAGTTTATATATGACGTATCTGTTTTTGACGTTGTTAATAGTTTATATATGACATAGCTATTTTGACGTAGTTCTGTTTTTTAGAATGCTTTATCGTTAATTTGTTCCATCATTTATTCATTTCCTTATTTCCTTTCCTCACTGGACTATTTTTCCCTATTGGACCCCTTGGGCTTATAGCATCTTGCTTTTCCAACTAGGGTTGTAGCTTGGCTAATAATAATAATAATAATAATAATAATAATAATAATAAATAAATAAATAAATAAATAAATAAATAAATAAATAAACTACAAGAGAAGTAATAACATTCAAAATAAAATATTCTAAGAACAGTAACAACATTAAAATAGATAAAATAATAATTGGAGCTACCACGTCTTTTTCGCTTATGACCTTTAAAATGTTCTAGTTATGAAAATAGTTTAGCTCCTCATAATTCTAACAATTAGTACCATGAAATCAATGCACTTTGTAATAATTATCACTTCCGTTGTGATTTTTATATGATGATATTTTATAAAATGATTCAGTCTATATTTATCAAAATATTTATTGAACCTGTGAAGAAACACTGCTATATACTACGCAATATTATGTGTCAGGTATAGAGAAGAAATTCTGGACTAAATGTTTTGTAATGAGATGGTGTATTAGTGCACAACTACATACCTAGGCCTAGTTTCCCTTCCATTATTCTTCCAAAAAATAAATGCAAGAAAAGTTATACGAATAAATAAAACTAGTTTAGTAATCCATATGGTATGATTAATTTTATTTATATTTTCAACTATAACTTTATTTAAATTGAATCATTCTAAGTTAATCGGTGTATTGTAGAAGCACACAATATCAAACCTTTAACATTTAAGTAGCTTTGATTCTACGTAGAGAAGGTGCTTCGGTAGGCAGGTGGGAATCTGAGAGAGAGAGTCGAACGAACTCTTTCTTGTGCATGAACCAAAATCTAACCAATGTATAAATTCCGCAGCACAGCCGATAACTTTACTGTATTCTGATAAAATAGATAAAGGAGTACGGCCTAATATCACTATGCTGACAATTGCCAAAGTCCTTGGGAGGATGGCGTCAAAGGTAATCAGTTACAATGCGTGAATGAGCAGGATGCTAAACGCCCTAGCGATACAAGAAAAATAGCCCAACGAGGAAAGGAAATAAATATGTATAAGGGAGGTAATGAATAAAAATTAATCTTAAGATCAGTAACAACTTTAAAATAGATCTGTCATATATCAACTATACCAGGAATGACTTTATGTCAACCTGTCCAACTGCCATAGTAGGAATATCATTGCACAATCTGGTCACAGCTGAAATAAAACTTCTATAATATTGTTTAGTATTGAACTAATGATGGAGAAGGGAAGATTGTGAGAAATAACAGTGTACCCAGTACTACGTACAGGATGGTATACAGTCTGGGAAGATTTGATTGCAAAGGATGGTCAAAATTATAATAAAAGCTCATGTAACATGCACAAAGAACTAAATAAACGACGGTACCAGAGATTAATACCCAAATTAGGAATAAGAAATCTAATAGACGGCAACTTTTTTGTCCAACAAATCAATATGAGAAGGCCAGGCATGAGAACAATACTAGAAACGAGGTAGAACGAAAGAAATAAAGCATTTCTTCAGGATAGATTGATCAGCAAAAGTCTAAATAGACTTTCTTAAGATGATATATATATTTTTTTTTTTTTGCAATTAAAATAAACAGATTGGACGTGTTTCTCAAAAGTAAATTTGCAATATAAAATCACCCATTATCTTAAATGAATTGTATAAAGTTAAAGAAACATTGAAAATGTAAAGATCTGGATGTTGAAAATCCACTGTCCTCGACGCAATCATACTTTGATTTTTGCTAGGTTCAACTTCATACCCCATAACTTGCACCATGCACTAATTCTAGCTTACCAACTATTATATTAATGGATGAAACTGAAGCAAAGAAAGTAGCATTATATGCAACACGTTTGTTTTCCATGCCAAACTCATATCATGTGTATACAGTATAGTATGAAAAATAATTCAACAAGAATACTAACCCACCTAATTCCAACAGTTTGAGTTTGAAAACAACGGCTTCGTCATCCATGCTTAACGCGGTCAAATGAAATGCAGCACTAAAATCAAGTCCATTCCTACAAACCTCCAGATCATAATCAAACGATTTCCTTACAACATTAACAATTCTAAGAAGAACATAACACCCTCCAAGGCCTTTGCGAAAGCCAAACTGCAAACTAGGGGTATAAACGTTTCATAAAAGACGTTCAAAAACTTTAGGTAATATGAGAGTTATGGAAATTGGCCGGCAATCAGCATGGCTAGAGCTATCACAAACACATTTACCTAATGGAGTAACATTGCCCATTCTCCAACAAGTGCAGATAGAACCTATTCTCGCTAACTGTTTGGTCACTTGAAAACCAGCACCGGGACTCTCGAATTACGTACTTTGCCGTATCTGAATATTTATTGACTTACCAAAAATCAAAAGATATCAATTTGCTATTGTGACTTGTTTATTACCTCCGCCAAGGGGGTTATGTTTTCGAGTCGGTTTATTCATTTATTTATTTGTGTGTGTGTCTGCGGACAAGATTACGTCCAACTACTCAACGGGTTCTGACGAATTTTCGCCACAGATAGATCTCAAGTCATGGACGACCCCATTAAATTTTGAAGATTATCCGGTACCAAATGCGAATTCTAGATCCGGATTTGCATTTTCCATCATTTTAAAGATTACGTCAATACAAATTGTCACATTGGATTTTCACCAAATTTTAACAATGGATAGATATTATGCATCGGAAGAAACCACGAAATTTTGGAGGTGATGCGGATCAAGATCACGATGCTGGATCAACATTGCACTTTTCACAATCTACTTTACAGTCTTCATAAGAAAAGTGGAGGCGATGTCCGTAGACTTTAATTAAATGTTGGCAATATTCATTGGCAGAGGTCTGAAAACTCTGATGGCTCTTGTTATTATCATTATTTACTTTACCGAAACTCAAAATAATTAAATATCGTCCATAAGTGTAACCTGCGAATTAAAGCAAGACTAAGTTGAAGGGGAAAAGCTAGTTGAGAAAACGGAGAAGGAAAAGCGCAATCACCAAAAGACAGAAAGAAAAGCAGTTGGGAACAGATGAGGGAAAACTACAGAAATTACCACCCGCAAGAGAGAGAGAGAGAGAGAGAGAGAGAGAGAGAGAGAGATTTCTTAACCTTTCCCTTTTCATAGCGGCACACGTAGCTTCATTAAGTCATGGTCGTAAATAAATAGCAATCAACACTGCAACAAAGAAAAGAAATAACAGCCTCAAATTATAGGTGTAGTCATTCACCAATTGCGTTCTCGGGAAAGGACAGCTTCAGGACTTGGGGGTCTTCAGTGTATGGCCGCGTTTAATCCATTGGTGTCTGAATATTCACACCTGATTCTCCATTGCCAAGGAAATGGTCTTACTATCTATCAAAGCATTCTCGCAGGGGACGATGCTAATTCCATTTGAAGTTTCCTCTCAAGGAATCCAGGTGATGCTGGAAAATAGCTTCCTGGTTACGCTGGAACAAGCTTCATTGTCCGGTGTTTGTATGATTCTTAGATTTGCGATCACAATACAAACAAAGAATTCTATAGAATCAGTGATCCAGGCGACCACGCTAAGTTCCTTGTTCCTATTAACACTTTAAACATTATTATTATTATCATTATCATTATTATTATTATTATTATTATGATGATGATGATGATGATGATGATGATGATGATGATGATGATGATGATGATGATGATGGTGATTATCATCATTATTATTATTATTATTATTATTAAGTACGCTACATCCCTAGTAGGAAAAGCAGGATGCTATAAGTCCAAGGGGTCCAATAATGAAAATAGCCCAGTGAGGGAAGAAAATAAGGAAATAAACTATGTATGAAGTAAAATTCACGAGAGGTTGGACAGCAAGATGGAGGAAAAGGAAACTGTAACAGAGATAAAGTAGAATGACTAAAATTTGAGTGCAGCTGTGGCCGAAAGGACGCTGTAAATTTTAAGTAATACCTACAGTGTACTGAAGGTATTGAAGTGTACTGACGACACTGACACCCCCATGTACGTCCACTGTGCTGGGTTATCGTTTTCTTGATTCTAAGAGTCTAAGAGTACACCCAAGAACACCTTTTTTTCGGTCAATTTGTTCTTTTTTCTTCACTGTCAGATGGTGTGATGGAGAGGCTTAATAGAAAGGCCGTGGATACCTTGTAGTTTATCAGAGGTAGCCTTGCCCGTATCGTTTTCACTATCTTCATCTTTCATCTTCATTTTAGAAAATAATACTGTCTCTCTCTCTCTCTCTCTCTCTCTCTCTCTCTCTCTCTCTCTCTCTCTCTTTAATAAAATCATGTTCCTAATGCTATTGCATTTTTTATCTCTTATTGTTTTTTTATTCTTTTTCCTTAATGAGAAACGTGTCCTATTCAGGCCAGTAAGAATTGCAGCGCCTTAGCTTGTAATAATAATAATAATAATAATAATAATAATAATAATAATAATAATAATAATAATAATAATAATAATAATAATAATAATAATATAGCGAATGTCGTAAACATTCCGACAATTGGAAAAGACACGGAAGGAAGAAAGGACAAACAACTTACATAATAAAGATGGAATAACACTAGAGAGAAAAACGTTAGCAATTCGCTTTCAAAATAACGAAAATTGAGATGTTATATCATTTTAATATGGAAAATCAATATAGAGTATAAAAGTAATAGGCTGTTACATAGCTTCAATAAATATCTGATTATTATTTTTATTATTATTATTATTATTATTAGCCAAGCTACAACCCTAGTTGGAAAAGCAAGATGCTATAAGCCCAAGGGCTCCAATAGGGAAAAATAGCCCAGTGAGGAAAGGAAATAAGGAAATAAATAAATGATGAGAATAAATCAACAATAAATCATTCTAAAATCAGTAACAACGTCAAATTAGATATCTCCTATATAAACTATTAACAACGTTAAAAACACATATGCCATATATAAACTATAAAAAGACTCATGTCAGTCTGGTCAACATAAAACCATTTGCTCCAACTTTGAACTTTTGAAGTTCTGCTGATTCAACTACCCGATTAGGAAGATCATTCCACAACTTGGTAACAGCTGGAATAAAACTTCTAGAATACTGTGTAGTATTAAGCCTCATAATGGAGAAGGCCTGGCTATTAGAAATAACTGCCTACCTAGTATTACGAACAAGATAGAATTGTCCATGGAGATCTGAATGTAAAGGGTGGTCATAGTTATGAAAAATCCTATGCAACATGCATAATGAACTAATTGAACGACGGTGCCAAAGATTAATATCTAGATCAGGAATAAGATATTTAATAGACCGAAGTTTCTGTCCAACAAATTAAGATGAGAATCAACAGCTGAACACCAGACAGGAGAACAATACTCAAAACAAGGTAGAATGAAAGAATTAAAACACTTCTTCAGAATAGATTGATCACCGAAAATCTTATAAGACTTTCTCAATAAGCCGATTTTTTTTTTTTGGCAATTGAAGAAGACACAGACCTAATGAGTTTCTCAAAAGTAAATTTGCTGTCGAGAATCGCACCTAAAAATTTAAAAGAGTCAAACAAATTTAAAGAAACATTATCAATACTGAGATCCGGATGTTGAGGAGCCACCGTCCTTGACCTACTTACAATCATACTTTGAGTTTTATTAGGATTCAACTTCGTACCCCATAATTTGCAACATGCACTAATTTTAGCTAAATCTCTATTAAGGGATTCACCAAACCCAGATCTACATTCAGGGGATGGAATTGATGCAAAGAGAGTAGCATCATCTGCATATGCAACAAGCTTGTTTTCTAGGCCAAACCACATGTCATGTGTATATAGTATGAAAAGTAATGGGCCAAGAACACTACCCTGTGGAACACCGGATATCACATTCCTATACTCACTATGGTGCCCATCAACAACAACTCTTTGAGATCTATTACTTAAAAAATCAATAATAATGATAAAAAAAACGACCCACCCACTCCCAACTGTTTGAGTTTGAAAATAAGGGCCTCATGATTAACGTGGTCAAAGGCAGCACTAAAATTAAGGCCAATCATACGAAATTCCAGACCACAATCAAGGGATTTCTGTACAGCATTGGAGATTGTAAGAAGGGCATCACATGCTACAAGGCCTTTACGAAAACCAAATTGCAAACTAGGGAATAAATGATTACCTTCAGCAAACCTATTAAGACGTTTTGCCAGGAGACGTTCAAAATATTCTAATAGTAAGATGGCGTGCGTGTATATATCATAATCATCATCATTAGCTGTAGCTAGTTCACTGCATGACAAAGGCATCAGACATGCTCTTTCATTCGTGTCTGTTTTTAGCCTTTCTATGCCAGTCTATATCAGCGAATTTTCTTGACTCGTCAATCCATCGTCTTCTCTTCATTAGTACCGTGCTTCTTTTGCAATCTATAGGGAACTATTCTGTTATTCTTAATGACCATCTATTATATGTCCTTCTCATTATGTGTCATGCCCCTCTCCATTTCTTTTTTTTTAAATGTTGTTAGAATATCCTCTACTTTTAGTTTGCTCTCGTATCCATGTTGCTCTTTTCATGTTCTTAGTGTTATTCCCATTATTATTCTTTTTACTGCTCTTTGAGTTGTAATTAGCTCAAGTTCTAAGGATTTAGTAAGACTCCAAGTTTCTCATGCATAAGTCAATAATGCCAGAACTATTTTCTTTGTAGAGAGGGTGGCATTTTAATTTTTTTATAATCTCATTTTGTTTACCAAAAGCTCTCCATCACATGCTTATCCTTTACTTAATTTCGGTGTCATGTCGTGAAGAAACCCTTACTGTTGGTCCTAAATATGTTTATTCATTAACTATCTCGATTCTCCAAGTTCGTCCACAACCCTTATTTGGTGTCTCTGCTCTTACACTGAACATTATCTTAATATATATATATATATATATATATATATATATATATATATATATAGAGAGAGAGAGAGAGAGAGAGAGAGAGAGAGAGAGAGAGAGAGAGAGAGAGAGAGAGAGAGAGAGAGAGAGAGAGAGAGAGACATGTCTGGTCCTTTGTCCTGCAGTGGACTATCAACGGCTGATGAAGATGTTACATATATATATATATATATATATATATATATATATATATATATATATATATATATATATATATATATATATATATATACTGTATATATATATATAAATATATATATATATACTGTATATATATATACATATCTATACATATATATATATATATATATATATATATATATATATATATATATATATATATATATATATTTATATATATACCATGTATACTGTGTATATATATACATATATATACACACAGTATACATGGTATATATATATATATATATATATATATATATATATATACAGAGTATATACGGTATATATATACATACATACATATATATATATATATATATATATATATATATATATATTATATATATACAATATATATATATACATATATATATATATATATATATATATATATATATATATATATATATATATATATATATATATATATATATATATATGGTGGGGATCGAACTGACAAATTACCAGAGGTCACACCTAAACTTAGGTCCTATACGTCATTGCATTAAGAAGCCGCACCCCAAAGCTTAAGGTGAAGCTGGAACATCTAAAGCAAACTTTTCAAAATATTTGATGAAATCTGTCAAGGAGTTACGGAACAACCTGGTTATCCTCTTACGGGGAGGTGACAAGTCCTCAGTCTATGTAATCATAGCAAAGGCAGAATACATGGAATAGATAGATGAAATTCTACTGTACTCATTCAAGTTCCACAACTTGATGAATGACATAATAATCAACAGAGTACTTTAAAATTTCCCTAAATTATAGATGAGTATGGACCAAGATATTGTAGGTAGTAGGTCGGCCAGGGCACCAGCCACCCGTTGAGATACTACCGCTAGAGTGTTATGGGGTCTTTTGACTGGCCAGACAGTACTACATTGGACCCTTCTCTCTGGTTACGGTTCATTTTTTGCTTTGCCTACATATACACCGAATAGTCTGGCCTATTCCTTACAGATTCTCCTCTGTCCTCATACACCTGCCAACACTGAGATTACCAAACAATTCTTCTTCATCCAAGGGGTTAACTACGAATATCTAATTGTTCAGTAGCTACTTTCATCTTGGTAAGGGTAGAAGAGACTCTTTAGTTATGGTAAGGAGCTCTTCTAGCAGATGGACACTCCAAAATCAAACCATTGTTCTCTGGTCTAGGGTAGTGCCATAGCCTCTGTACCATGGTCTTCCACTGTCTAGGGTTAGAGTTCTCTTGCTTGAGGGTACACTCGGCCACACTATTCTATCTTATTTCTCTTCCTCTTGTTTTGTTAAAGTTTTTATAGTTTATATAGGAAATATTTATTTTGCTGTTGTTGATGCTCTTAAAATATTTTATTTTTTCCTGTTTCCTTTCCTCACTGGGCTATTTTCCCTATTGGAGCCCCTGGCTTATAGTATCCTGCTTTTCCAACTAGGGTTGTAGCTTAGTAAGTAATAATAATAATAATAATAATAATAATAATAATAATAATAATAATAATATGGTACGCTGAAAACTCATAAGGCAGGGAACCCCTCAAGACCTATCATCTCTCAGATCAATTCACCTACCACCATACAGAGAAGGTCTTAAATGAGATCCTTATCCTCTACATACTGGCCCCTACTTTTTGAAATAAGTAGTACAGTTCATTGACTTATTATAAGAAAAAGGACTTGAAGAAGAGATTACCACTCTCGATGTAGAGAGCTTTTTCACAAATGTCTATAGTCAAGGAAACCATAAACAAATTATTAGCTAAAGTATACAGATACATTATGTAACCCTTACCCATATCTAGAGATGTCCTTACATGTTGAAGTCAACTTCTAAGGAAGCTCTGTTATTGTCTCATCGTGGACGACTATTTTGACAAATAGATGGTGTAGCCATGCGATCTCCTCCTGGGACTCTGTTTTATATAGCAATTGTCGACGGAAATACCTTTAGGGAACACCAAAAAATCTACTGACACTATGTCAATGACATATTCATCACAACAACAAAAAACATTGGAGACACAGAATAATTAGCAAACAAACTCAATAGAAATTATGAGCTCAACTTTACAACGGAATGCAGTCAAGAGAAGACCCTACCTTTAATCTATGACCTATCTAAACCGCAAGATAACTATTTCAAGACAACGGTATACACGAAAACCACCGACAAAGGAAGATGCTTAAATGCAAGGGGTGAATTTTTGGAAGTATACGAAAAGTCAGTAGTAAGTGCTTACATCAAAAGAGCATTCACACATAACACCTCTTGGAAAGATATATATGCCGAACTGAACTGAATTTGACAACTGCTAACCAATAACGGATATCTAGACACTATGACAGAAGAGGCTGTAACAGAGAAACTTGAGGAAACTCCCACCAACAACACCAAAAAATAGTGAAAAGAACAAAATTATCTACCACCACCTTAATTTTGGATGAGCTTATAAAGACAGAAGCCGCACGTTCCTATGAATCATTAATTGAGGTGTTACCCAGACAGCCCAGTTCTAGACAGTATAAATTAGAAAATAGAGCAAGCCCAACCTGATAGCAGCTCTGGTAATGAAGATCAGTACCACCCCTGGAGGACCAAAGGAAGCTTGTACAAACGTAGTGTGACGAGAGTGGAGTAGTAATTGATAAATGGCAGTTCCTGAACAACTAACTTTGTTTAGACAACAAGGGGTCACATAAGGGTGTCAATTGTATGTTTACATTCAATTCTTTTTGACAATAAGGTTGACACTGCCATAAAAATAGATGAAATAACAACATAATAATAATTGAGTTGAGATTAGCTCGTTACATTCAATGACTTTTTAACGTGGAGTCCAATGCCAGTAGCAGTAGACAGGGCATCATTTATTTGAATATGTGTTCCATAGTATATGTGCTTTATATGGCTTGCCCCTGAAGTAGAAAAGCATTTGAAAAGGGGCGAACAGCCCAAGAGATTCATACTGTTGGCGGGTCATCTTGCATGAGATTTACAGGTTTTAGGTGGTCAATTGTGAACCAATCCTCTTTACCATGAATGTTGAGGTGGAAAGCTGTCGGAGAACAACGGATGACAAAGGAATGGGCCTGTACATGAGGGCATAAGCAGTAGCTTGCAATTGTTGGTGCACACAAAGATGTGATGTGTTGCGGTGTCTAGGTCTTTTGGTATGTGCTGCTTTGCTCGGGAATTGTAAATCTTACAGCAGGCCTTAAAAATTTCCAAATAACATGATGTAGGCACTGGAGATCATCGGAGGAGGTGGTGAGCATAAAAAAATTTCATATGGACAACCAACGGGTTGCAGTACCATTTCAGCCACTGAGACATTTATGGTGTCCTTGGGAGTGGGCCTCAGTCTGTGGAGGACAAAGAGAAGTGGAAACCAACTGGAAATGTTTCAGCAGGATATCAAAGTTGCTTTGGGTATGATGGAAATATTTCACCATTCTGTTAGCTGTGGAGTAGTAGGCTATAATCTGATGTAGGGAATTCCAAGAAGATGCCCTAATGGCGTCCACAATTGAGAAGTGAAAGCGACATTCCTGTTGAAAGTAATATGCTCTGAGATGTTGAACCTTGCTATCCATCAGGAAAGTAAGGCAGCAGTACGAGAAGTGGATGTTGTGTCTTACACGGGGATTGTTTTAGGTTAGAAAGTGGGGCAAGTGATAAGGTAACAGTGCCCTTCTGATGTGGGTAGGGGACTAATGACGTCACCGTAAATATGGACAAAACAAAGCTGAGGTTGATGAAGATTGACCACACCAGAATCTGTGTCGATATTCTTTTGAAGTTTGACATGAAAATTAGGGATGGACAAAATATTTGGCATTTGGCATCTTTAGTAATCCCATGCCATATGAACATTAAGTAGCTGTGCGAAGGGTGTGAGAGGACATGGGTCGATTAAAATGCCGGTTACTGTCGGTGCATAGAGGCAGGTATCCACGGCCGTGGCCTACCAGTACTGATGTCACAGAGGAGAGTGGCGCTGTCATCATGGAGAGACGTGCAGAATGTTATCAAAATCTGAGAGATCAAATGACCTTCAGCTTGACTTAAAAATTCTACATATTGCATGGCCTTTTACAGGAAAATGCTCAAATACAGGTAGTATATTTTCTATCGCCATCATTCTTGGGAATAATAGTCATCTAAATCAGGAATGATATAAAGTGCACAAGATAAATGGGACTGGAAAATCTTTACCAAAAAAAAGGTCATAATAAATATAATGAATATATATATATATATATATATATATATATATATATATATATATATATATATATATATATATATATATATATATATATATGTATAATTACTCTCACCAACACCATGCAGTCGCCTTCTAATCATCCATCCATGAACCAATATATCTTTTTCAGTTGCATATACTATACACGATTGCAACAATTGCAATAGGGTTGAAAATAAGGAAGATATGCTGGTCTGTCGTACGACAAAGACGCCAATGTTTTTTGTCATCAGGCAAGCCAGAGGAACATAATCGCCATGAGACAAAAAACGAACAGTACTAATAGTCAAATAGGAACACAAAAAACCATAAAAATACTGTTAATACATATATGAACATCTTTATGAGTAAAGTTTAAAATTCTTATGGGTTTTAGTAAGTGAATAATTAGTGTAGTTTCTATGGAGAAAGTTGAAAACACATTATTAAGAATCCTATGACCTGGAGGGCCATTCAGCACCAAGGTACGGCTGGATGAAACCCTTGTAACTATACTATGGATTTAAAGTTAACAAGTTGATAAGAAAAGAGAAAGGAAAGTTCGTAGTAATATAATGGCGCTCGTGTCAATATACATTAGTCCTTGTTAAGTTGATACCAAATGGTTACGTTTTCTTTGACATATATATGGAAGTAAAGAAAACGATAAAAATGGCATTTAACTAGGTAACTTGATTATATTTTCATACATATTTTTAATCATATCAGGAAATCGCAACACTGCTTCATATATGACCCCCATTCACCCTAATTGCACTTGACCATAACCCCAAGTTTCAGTGATAGTTAGGAAGTTTTGCAATAAATTTGGACATTTCAGTTTACTGCCGACAAGAGAAAAGCTACTTAACAAGAAAAACAAACAGTATAAACAATACCCGTTTATTATTATTATTATTATTATTATTATTATTATTATTATTATTATTATTATTATTATTATTATTACTAAGCTACAACCCTAGTTAGAAAAGCAGGATGCTCTAAGTCAAAGGGCCACAACAGGGGAAAATAACCAAATAAGGAAAAGAAATAAGGAAAAAAATAAACGATATGAGAAATAATGAGCAATTAAAATATCGCTTTATGAACAGTAACAACATTAAAATAGATCTTTCACAAATAAACTATAAAGAGATATATGTCAGCCTCATCAACATTAAAGCATTCGCTGTAAGTTTCAACTGTTGAAGTTCCACCAATTCAACTACCTGGTTAGGAAGATCATTCCACAATCTGGTCACAACTGGAATAAATCTTCTAGAATACTGTGTAGACAGCCTTACAATGGAGAAGGCATGGCTATTAGAATTAACTGAATATATAGCGTTAAGAACAGGATGGTACTGTCCGGGAAGATCTGAATGTAAAGGATGGTCAGAATTATGAAAAATATTATACAACATGCATTACGAACTAATTGAACGACGGTGCCAGAGATTAATATCTAGATCAGGAATAAGATATTTAATAGACCGTAAGTTTCTGTCCAACAAATTAAGATGAGAATCAGCAGCTGAACACCAGACAGGAGAACAATACTCAAAACAAGGTAGAATGAAAGAATTAAAACACTTCTTCAGAATAGATTGATCACTGAAAATCTTGTAAGACTTTCTCAATAAGCCAATTTTTTGTGCAATTAAAGAAGACACGGACCTAATGTGTTTCTCAAGAGTAAATTTGATAGCAAGAATCATACCAAAAATCTTAAAAGAATCAAATAGAGTTAAAGAAACTTTATCAATGCTGAGACCCCGATCTTGAGAAGCAACTGCCCTCAACATACAATCAATCAGATTTTTAGTTTTGTTAAGGTTCAACTTCATGCTCCATAATTTGTACCCTGCACTAACTTTAGATAGATCTCTATTAAGGGATCCAGCAACCCAAGATCCACATACAGGGGATGGAATTGATGGAAAGAGAGGAGCATCATCTGTATATACAACGAGCTTGTTTTCTACGCCAAATCACATAACACGAGTATATAGTATGATACGTAATGGGTCAAGAACAGTGCCCTGAGGAACACCTATACTTACTATGGTGCCCATCAACAACAACTCTTAGCGATCTATTACTTAAAAATTCAATAATAATGCTAAGAAACGACCCACACACTCCCAACTGTTTGAGTTTGAAAACTAGGACCCCGTGATTAACACGGTCAAAGGCACCACTAAAATACAGGCCAATCATATGAACTTCCTGACCACAATCAAGGATTTTTTGTACAGCATTGGAGATTGTACGAAGGATATCACTTCCTCCACGGCCTTTACGAAAGTAAAACTACAAACTAGCGTACAGATGATTACCTTCACCAAACCTATTTAAACGTTTTATCAAATGCGATAAAAAAAAAACTTTAGATAATATGAGAGATATGGAAATTAGGTGGTAATCACTTAGACATAAACTACCACAAACACATTTACATAATGGAGTAACATTACCAATTCTCCAACAAGTGCTAAAAGCTCCTCTTCTTGCTAACTTGCAGAAACTAACAGATAACTTGGGAGCTCAGCAATCTACAGTCTTTAGAAAAAAAAGGGAAAATACCATTTGGGTCTACACCTCCATAAGCATCAAGGTCCAACAAGAGAGCTTTAATTTCACGAGATCGAAAAGCTAAACTAGTTAGTTTAGCCTCAGGAAAACAGGAATGAGGAAGATCAAGTTTTTCATTACACTGCTTACTGTCAAACACAAAAGCCTTTTAAAAGCGCTGCCTTTTCCTTTGGACACTTATATTCCTGGGTTTCTATTATGGTTAAATTGTTTTACTTTTCAGTTGAAGCATAAACTCTCTGAGCAAAAGCTCTTAGCTAAGTATAGTTATTCCAAGTCAAATCTGATCTGTTAACCTTCTAAAGATGATAGGCCTCCTGTTTCTCCAAATAAGCATTTCTACAATCATCACTGAACCAGGTTTGGTTTTTCACTTGGCTCTCTCTCTCTCTCTCTCTCTCTCTCTCTCTCTCTCTCTCTCTCTCTCTATATATATATATATATATATATATATATATATATATATATATATATATATATATATATATGGTAGTAGTTGACCAGGGCAACAGCCACCCGTTGAGATACTACCGCTAGAGGGTTATGGGGTACTTTGACTGGCCTGACAGTACATTGGATCCTTCTCTCTGGTTACGGTTCATTTTCACTTTGCCTACACATACACCGAATAGTCTGGCCTATTCTTTACATATCATCCTCTGTCTTCATACACTTGACAACACTGAGATTACCAAACAATTCCTCTTCTCTCAAGGGGTTAACTACTGCACTATAATTATTCAGTGGCCACTTTCCTCTTGGTGAGGGTAGAAGAGATTCTCTATCTATGGTAGGCAGCTCTTCTAGGAGACGGACACTCCAAAATTAAACCATTGTTCTCTAGTGTTGGATAGTGCCATAGCCTCAGTACCATGGTCTTCCACTGTTTTGGGTTAGAGTTCTCTTGCTTGAGGGTACACTCGGGCACACTATTCCACCTTATTTCTATTCCTCTTGTTTTTTGAAGTTTATATAGTTTACATAGGAAATATTTATTTTAATGTTACTGTTCTTGAAATATTTAATTTTTCCTTCTTTTCCTTTCCTCAGTGAGCTATTTTCCCTATAGGAGCCCCTGGGCTTGTAGCATCCTGCTTTTCCAGCTAGGGTTACAGCTTAGCAAGTAATAATAATAATAATAATAATAATAATAATAATAGTAATAATAATAATAATAATAATGATAATATATACTGTATATATATACTGTATATATATATATATATATATATATATATATATATATATATATATATATATATATACATATATATATATGTATGTGTGTATGTATGTATGCAAGTATGTATGTGTGTATATATACATAGGTATGTATATATATATATATATATATATATATATATATATATATATATATATATATATATATATATATATATATATATATTATAAATTACAAAACCTAGATGCTGCTACCCATAAGGATATGATATTACTAGGTGTTTTAAAATTTCTTGAACAATAATTATAATAGCTATTGCCGTGCAATAGGTTATACCGCATCACAATCCCGTTAAGAGTAAAACACTAGAGCAAGTCTATGAAAGATATTCAGGCGTTTATCCACCGTCGTTAGATTAAAAGAGGTCAGGACTTATTTCAGATAAGAG
>NC_090754.1:68327420-68394920 GCF_036898095.1 Palaemon carinicauda
ACCCTTAATTCAAAACGTTGAAACCAAATGAAGAAAAAAAAATAAGTTAGTAACTACATTGTTCTCACTACTAGTTGGCATTAACATTGAGAAATTTCCTTTAGAAGGAAGAAACAGTTAGAGGAAATGAACCAATTCTTAAAGTAAATGTCGTATCTATTTCAGTCATCGTTGATGTAAATTGCATGAGAGAGAAGCTAGCTGATGCGTGTGTACAATATATGTATGTATATATATATATATATATATATATATATATATATATATATATATATATATATATAGATATATATATATATGTGTGTGTGTGTGTGTGTGTGTGTGTGTGTGTGTGTGTGTGTGTGTGTGTGTGTGTGTGTGTGTGTACATTACGAACAGCATAATGGATCCCGAGTGATTGCAAACGAATCAGGGAAAGAAGGAGATGATGGATAGACGAACTAAGAAAGTTTACAGATGTGGAGTTGCATAGAAAGACTATAAATGGACAGGAGTGGAAGGCCATGTCTAAGGTCTTTGTTCTGCAGTGGACTAGTAACGGCTGTATGTTTCTTATCGTGTAATTATATTGGAGTACATTAGTAGATCATCTGTGTTCTTTATTCTTCTTATGTGTTTGCTGCTAATACATTGCATGCATTTACTTCTTATGTAGGTCTAGTGCTAATACATAACATATTTTATAAACATATATCAGTTAAACATCACAGACCAATAACAAAGATTTTTATGTACAAAATCCAGAGTCATGCAATTATTCTCTCTGTCTGATGATACTTGAGAAACTGAAACAGGTTTCGATTATATTTTGGAAGGAAGGGAGGAGTGAAGTGGCTAGACCACCTCTACACCCAATTCCCACCCCTCGCAGACAGGGGAGATGCCCTTATATGTAAATAGTGGGTGGCTTGAATGGTGGTTACTCGTAAACAAACTAACCAATGGTATTACACAAGTCAGATATTTGCTCCAGAAATCATACGTCATGATAAAGAATTCATTGTTATTGTTTATCCCTTTAATCGTCTAGGTATAACAGAATCCACGTTTTAACCATCACATTATCTTGAAAAAGAAATAGCATAGAAATGCTCTGACACATTATTAGTACAATGCAATTATGAGATTAGTATTCTTATGAGAAAATCCTCACACACACAAATTTATCCTTCTGATATTTCCACGCTTAATACATACAGATACTTGGTCTATGATTAGCCTCGATACCTTGCAAGCTAAATTGAGAGTAAAGTTTCATTATTTATACATAATATTGGTTGGAGAGATGATTGGCTTATGTCACGTAACTCTGGGTGCCTGGCCAGCGTTGTCGTTGAACTACAAGAGAGAGAGAGAGAGAGAGAGAGAGAGAGAGAGAGAGAGAGAGAGAGAGAGAGAGAGAGAGAGAGAGAGAGAGAGAGAGAGATTGATACTATCACTGAATCATTCGGATTTCAAAGAGTGAACCTATTTCAAATTTCTTGTGATATATTCGAGGCCGAGAGAGGAGCAAACACGTTACTATTCTCACTTACAGAACGATGTAAAAATGAAGCTAAGTGTGTTTCCTCAGAATCACATGGACTGGATGTTGTAGAGTAAGTTATGTAAAGACAGTCAACTTCTCTCACTTTTTCTATGTGCCCGGGAATTAACCAATCGTTGAGACACTACCGGTAGAGTTATTGGGTCATTTGACTGGCCAAACAGTACTACATTGGCTCCTCTTTGGTTGCGGCTTATTTTTCCTTTGCCTACACATACAACAAATAATCTGGCCCATTCTTTTAACATTCTCTTTAAACCTCATACACGTAACAACACAGAGATTACCAGACAATTCTTCATCGCGCAAGGGGTTAACTACTGCATAGTAATTGTGCAGTGGCTACTATCCTATTGGTAAGAGTAGAAGAGAGTAGGAGAAGGACACTCCAAAATCAAACCATTGTTCTCTGGTCTTGGGTAGTGACATAGCCTCTGTAACATATGGTCTTCCAATATCTTGGATTAGAGTTCTCTTGTTTGAGGGTACACTCAGGCACACTATTCTATCTTATTTCTCTTCCTCTGGTTATATGAAAGTGTTTATAGTTTATAAATGAAAAATCTGTTTGACGTTGTTACTGTTCTTAAAAAATTTTATAATTGTAAATTACTTCTCTCGTAGCTTATTCATTTCCTTATTTCTTTTCCTCACTGGGCTATTTTCCCTGTTAGAGCCCTTGGGCTTACTGCATTCTGCTTTTCCAAGTACAGCTGTATAGCTTAGCAATAATAATAATAAAAACAACAACAACAACAATAATAATAATAATAATAATAATAATAAAAATAATTCAGTACATATTTGGTAAACGAGGCTGGACTCCGTATGGATGATACAGTATGGATTGGTGAAAGTGTAGAGAAACTGCATAAAATAGTGAATGAGTTCGGAAATACTTGTAAGAAGAGAGTCTGATTAAATATAAGTAAGAGGTGTGTTGTGATAGTTAATGAAAACCAGGAAGACGAGGCTATGAATGTTGATATAGATGTTGGCAGAATGAAAACAATGAATTGGTTAGGGTTATTTGATAATAAATATAACTGATGATAAAAAGATGGGAGGAGAGGCGAGTCATAAAGTAGGCGAAGAGAGAAAGACACTTTGATAGTCTATGATAGCCAATGTGAGTGTGTCTAGTAACTCTAGTTGGATAATTGAACCAACTCGCCTTTACTGGCGCAAAGTGTGTATGACAAAGTGAATAGGGCAGTAATGGGGAGATTTCTTGAAGATCTAAAAAGATTAGTGTGACTTCATCATATAGAAAGATTAGAAGACAAGTCGGTGAGTAGAAGATCTAAAAAGATTTAGATTGATGGATTGAAAGAGGTATTGGTAGGCGTTAATATCCATGAATTGTTAGAGTACATGACATGTCCTTCCACTCCCGTCTGTTTAAGGTTTTCCTATGACAGTTTACACCCGCAAATTTTCTTACCTAGTCAATCCATCGTTTTCTCTTTCTTCCCATGTTTCTTTGCAATCTTTAAGGACCCATTCTGTTATTCTTAATGTTCATCTATTACGTCATTATCTTTATATATATATATATATATATATATATATATATATATATATATATATATATATATATATATATGTCCTGCCCATCACCATTTCTTTTTCGTACATGTTGTTAGAATATCTTCTACTTTAGTTTGCTCTCATAGCCACGTTGCTCTTTTTTTCTGTCTCTTAGTGTTATTCCCAACATTATTCTTTCCATAGCTCTTTGAGTTGTAACTAGCTTATGTTCCGATGTATAAAAGTTAATACTGGCAGGACCATCTGATTAAATACTTTTAATTTTCAGAGAAAGTGGCATTTTACTTTTCATAATCCCATAATGGCATGAAAAACCAAAAGCTCTCCATACCATGCACATCCTTCTTTTAATTTCGGTCTCGTGTCCTGGGGAAACACTGTCTGCCCTAAGTATGTAAATTCATTAACAATCTCTAGAGGCTCGTCAATAGCTCTTATTTGTTATCTCTCTTCATTTCCCTTGAAGATTACTTTAATTTAACTCACATTAATTTTCAGTCCTACATTTCTGCTCTCTCTCTCTCTCTCTCTCTCTCTCTCTCTCTCTCTCTCTCTCTCTCTCTCTCTCTCTCTCTCTCTCTCTCTCTCTCTCTCTATTCCAATCTTCTATCATCTTTTGCAATTCCTCCCATGATGTGAAGAATATTCTTCACTATTCTTCTTCAGTTATTTTTATGTAGACATTGTTATTGTTCGTGACGTCATGGCACGGGGAATTTGAGCAATGGGTATTCCTTAAGCGAGTGTATAGAGATAAATAATTTTGTATTCATTATTTTACCTCAAGTATTTAGGCACTTTATATTTCTCTCTACTACAACTCAAGTCTGCTATTCTAGAAGGTATGTTTGTCCACACACCTGAGCCCGATCTGCTAATTACCTTTTAGTTTCATTTTTCATTTTGCAAGGCAGATGTTTAGGGCTAGGATTATCTATTGTACCCTGGAGTCGCAAGATTACTCCTTGTAATCTAAATAAGTGTATTGCTTAAAACTCACAAGCCACAAGTGTTTCAAGCCTGTTCTAAAGTAGAGATGGCATCTCAAGACCACTGGACTACTCATCGAGATGCGCTGTTGTGGGGGGTTGGGAAAAGGAAGCCAGGACGCTGGCGACCTGAGCTCGACCTCACAAAGTTCCAGGCCACACTACTGCCAGGTGGGTCAATTGCATACCGAGTCAACTTCGTGCTCCCACTAGCCTCTCCCCTTGTACATCAACAGATCCGCATTCCAGGAAGACAAGGACAAGTAGAAGCCTTGAGAGGTCACAGATATTGAGGAGAAGCAGCAAGTGTCCCATAGGAACCTGATGAAGGCTAGGGGCGAGTTAGAAGGGGCCATTGAATTGACTCCGCTAAATCACTGCAGTAAGCCTAGTGAGGTAGAACTCAAGAACGCCATTCGATGGGCACGGGCGCCCAGGATAAAAATTCTTGAGAGTTAATTAATGGTCATTCCCCCTTTAGATACGATTTTTGCCCAGATGATGTCCCTTAAAAGATCTAAGGACCCTCAGTTATTCACCAAGTACCAGGCCATCCTTGACGAATACATAAAGGAGGGCTTCATAGAACCACTTAAGCTGGAACTTATAGTGACGGATAAATGCACTAACTACCACATCATCCTGTCCTTAAAAATTCCACCTCCACACTGATGTGCATAGTATTCACTGGCTCGGCTAAATCGGGACCGAATTGAAGGTCTCTGAATGAGTCCTTGTACACAGGCCCAAACTTAGCATAAAAAATTCTGTCCACTATCCTCAGGTTTAGGGAGAAGCCATTTGGTTTGACGGCAGAAATCTCTAAGGCTTTCCTGCGGATAGAAATCGCTCAAAAACACCGTGATTACTGTCGGTTTCTTTTCTTTAAGGACTCCAGTATAACGGAGGTTGTCACATACCACTTCAAGAGGGTCCTGTTTGGTACCACCTCGAGCCCATATTTGCTCAACCAAACAATTGAACACCATCTGAATGCTCAAACGAGTAGTCTTGCCTCACAGATTAAAACAAGCTTCTACGTCGACAACTTCCAACGTTACTACGACTTGCTGGAAGCCAACATGCCCCAGGCCAAATGGACCACTCTGTCTCAGGAGACTTCTCCAAAATGGGCCCCCATAATTACCTCGGTCTGGACTGGAACCGCTGATGACACATTGGCTGTCAAACTCCACTCAGAACTGATGTCAGAGGACTACTCGCACTTAAGCACCAAAAGGAAGGTTGTCTCTCTGTTCTCGTCCATCTACGACCCTATTGGCCTGATCTCGCTAGTCACTGTCCTAGGCAAGCTCTCCTTTCAGAAATTTTGGATGATGGATCAGAGTTGGGATTCCCGCCTTAGCGCTGACTTGATCCATGAGCTCGGTGCCATTCTTAAATGGTAGAGTTCGAATCAAAAGAACGCAGACACTCAAGGGAAATCTTTCGTCAGATGTCTCTAGTGTTCCCATGACAAAACAGACAAGATGTTGCTCTTCTTACTACTACTATGAAATGGGCGGAGCATTCTCCAACCTTAGCGAATCAAAGACAGTAAAGGGCTGTCTTTGTTAGCAAAAGCATACAAAAGTTACAAATCAAGTTGCCATATCTTATTCTGTGTTTCATTTGACGTTTAGAATACCCACTGCAAATACTGAATACACACACATATATACACACATCCATATATATATATATATATATATATATATATATATATATATATATATATATATACAGTACATATATATATATATATATATATATATATATATATATATATACAGTACATATATATATATATATATATATATATATATATATATATATATATATATATATATATATATATATATATCACGAATGCTCAAAATCATTTAGAAATTATTGGAGTATCGCAGCTGCTAAACAATTCCTTCCGTTAACTGCTGCATTAGATTATTTTGACATTAGTCTTGTTCAAGTCACTGATGAAAGAAAAAAGTTGTTTCAGTTATGGTTCAATATGGTAAAATAATAATAAAAAAAACACCATACACGAGTTATACCAGTCTAAAGGACATTCAGGGAGAGAGAGAGAGAGAGAGAGAGAGAGAGAGAGAGAGAGAGAGAGAGAGAGAGAGAGAGAGAGAGAGAGAGAGAGAGAGATCAAATGGTTTGAGCTTATTATAATCAATGATGTAATATAACAGAAAATAAACTACTTTCTAGACATTTATGCATATCAATATATTCTTTAGCATTATCATGCAATGTTTCCAATAAAACTGATTGTTTTGTGCTTCTAAAAGCTCATCGTTATTTTTCAAATGATAGAATAACTGCTAAAAAAATTTCAGCTTTTATATAAGCTTTTATATATTCATAGATTGCAACATTTCGTAAAACGTAAGGACACTTTACTGTAAAATATTTCGCAAGCTATTCAGATTCAAGGGGATTCGTCGTGTCAGTCATTAGACCCTAAGCCACTTCCCATTTATACATATTTTTTTTTTTTCCTTTTTTTTCACATTCCCTTTTCGTTGATTTTCCCATCTCACTGTGTGTGTTTGTGGCCAAGAATGGTTAGCATTGACATTTGAACTAAAACTTTAGACATATACAATAATATCTTTGCTTCACTGCTAATTCAATCTTTATCCCAAGAGCTTTATTCGCTTGATAATTACCGAGGCCAAATGGCAAAATTGAAGATAGTTATCACAGGGTATATATATATATATATATATATATATATATATATATATATATATATATATATATATATATATATATATATATATATATATACATATACATATATATATATATATATATATATATATATATATATATATATATATGTATATGTATGCATGCATGTATGTATATATATATATATATATATATATATATATATATATATATATATATATATATATATATATTTCTTCTTCTTTGTCTGCATCTTTTCCCATTTTTATGTGGGATCGATGTTTTGGCCAGCGCTCTCCATCTACATCTATCCACACTTTATCATCGGTTATTCCCTTTGATCGAAGGTCGTCCTTGATACAGTCCATCCCTACTTCCCGCTCTCTGTACCTCCATTTCCATCACTCTCCTCCCAATATACTGTTCATCTCTTCTCATGACATGACCATACCACCTCAGTCTACTTTTTTGGATCTTATCTGATAGTTCTCTAACTCCTGTCTTCTTCTTCTTCTTCTTCTTCTTCTTCTTCTCAGTCTGCATCTTTCCCACTTTCATGTGGGATATATATATATATATATATATATATATATATATATATATATATATATATATATATATATATATATATATATATATATATATATATATATATATATATTGTATTTGCAGTGGATAGTTGAGACGTCAAATGATAAAGAAATTAAATATAGCATCTCGATTTGTAACTTTTGTATGTTTTCGCTAACAAAGGCAGCCATATTGAAATATAGCAACTCAATTTGTAACTCTTAGCTAACAAAGAGTCCTTTTTTGTCTTTGATTCGTTAAGGTTGGAGAATGCTCCGCCCATTTCATAGTAGTAGTAAGAAGAGCAACACCTTGTCTGTTTTGTCACGGGAACACTCGAGACATCTAACGAAAGATTTCCCTTGAGTGTTTGCGTTCTTTTGATTCTAACTGTACAAAGGCTACGTCACAACCCGAGATTTGAGAACACTAAAGTAATTCAACATTAAAAAAGCACATTTGAAACGACCTAACCGTCATCCATAGAGACAAAGGACTGGGATAAATTAAGCAAAACATCTAATCAAATGAGAGGACATTGAGCGTCCAGGGTCCACCGTCTATAAAGTCATTATCAGCCCACATCTATAAAGAAAACAACTGCTTTATAACTTCTGTTTTCTTTGACTATTAAGCAAAGTAGACTAGAGTTCAGTAGGTCTATTGCCTTCCTCATGAAGGGTACCTAGAATAAGGCAAGTCTGGCACTTCCTCTACCCTTCTCTTCCTTTGTTTTCTAGATGTAGTTAAGAAAAAAAGTGTTTTCTAGATCGAGTTGAGAAAAAAGGTATTACTGGATACTTTCAAAAACAAATTCTATAATGACGATGGGGAGATATGGCTAAAGTACAAAACATTACTCCTGTCAGTTAACTGTGATAATTTTTTGATAGTGGTTATTGGATAAATTAAATCGTTATTTGTTTAACATATTTCCGAGAATTTCTAATTATTCCATTTGCAAATAAAGGAACTAAATTACAACACACGCGGGCACACGTTTTCCGGATAAAACTGCTCCACATTAATGAGGATGAATTGCACAACCTTAATGAGAGAGAGAGAGAGAGAGAGAGAGAGAGAGAGAGAGAGAGAGAGAGAGAGAGAGAGAGAGAGAGAGAGAGAGAGAGAGAAATTACCAATGATTATGAAATATCGATTAGCCTTACTACAATTTGGTTGGGGATTGAAGATGGCAAGCTAAGATATCGCAGGGGAAGACTAGTATCGGTCTAGCCCGGACGTCCTCGAGTTCAGCCAAACCAGGAGTTGAGCTTATGGATTAGCCTGACTTTTTCAAGTCATCGGTTTGAGGAGCATCTCGATTTCTCCTGGGATTTGCAAGTAAAGTAATAACAGTGGTTTTGGTGTATTAAATTTGCGAGTGATTTTACATAGCTAATTCCCACTTGTGCTACTTTGCTCTAATTTAGTTATCTTTGGTTTACTGTACATTTTCCTTTTTTTTCTTACTTTTTACCAGTTGTTAGAAAAATGCTTTGTAAATTTGTGTAATTTTTGATACTATACTTTCAAGTTGCTTCGTTTTTTATCTGTGCTTCATCTGAAAGTGAATAACTTTATTTGTTTGTTGTTTTCATTTCACTGTGGTGTCATTGGTGTTGAAATAACTCGCTTGATGTTATCCGGGAATAGATTACTTCCACGGTCGAGATATAGGGAAGAACACCCCAAAATTATAACATTGTTTTCTGGTCTTGGATAGCGCCATAGCCTCTGTACCATGGTCTTTCACTGTCTTGGGGTAGAGTTCTCTTGCTTGAGGGTACACTCGGAAACACTGTTCTATCTTATTTCTCTTCCTCTTGCTGTGTTTCTATCCTTGTCATCCTGATTTAATCCGAATGCAAGCCAGCTTGCTTTGTGTTTATCTAAGAGATTCTGTTTGCTTTCTTCGTTTCTGTTGGTGTTATCTTAATTGTCTTGAGAGCCAGTTCCTCTATTTTATGAGGGTAGACTTCTTATTGTAGACTTATATTTGTTCGATCTTGAAATATATTTTATTTCAGCTTGAGAATAGCAATGTCTTCAGTTTAAAACTAAAACAGATTAAAAAACGAATAAGCAGGCAGTGAAAGAGAAAGGTTTTGAAAAGAATCCGGTAGACAGACCAAGGGATAATCAAAGATAACAAGAGCCATAGCAACAGGTAAACATTGTAAAATCCACAAATAGAGCTTTAAAGTGTGAGGAAACAAGTTAGTGAAAATTCATCTAACATTTGTGCAATTTCTTAATGGTTTGGAGATTAGCTCAATTGGACACAGAATTCCTAACACACCCTGTCACACCATAACTGCTCGACGAGTTCCTGCACCACCTATGCCATCCATCCCTACAGTAGCTGTTTGGTTACTCGCCGCGCAGTGAGGGTGTGATAGGGTGCTTTTTCCTCAGAGCGAGGTGAGCCAGGGGCTGTAGGACAATTAACCCCCGAGGACAACTACCCCCTTAGGACAACTACCCCCTCAGGACAATTACCCCCTTAGGGTAATTAACACCCCGCCCCCGACAATCATCTTTTAAAATACCATATATTAGATAGAAGGTTAAGGGAAAACAAAATAATTAAAATATTTATTTAGATGATTAAAAAGAGCCACCTCTACTTGTTGTAAAGATTGCTCTCGTTTAATAAACGTTAGAAATTTCCAAATGTTTGGAGGACAGCAAAAAGCTCCCGTGCCAACCTTCGACGGAATTGTTGGTTCTCGGAATTTCCTCTGTAGCCCTTTCATACGTATTCCATAAATTGGCTTCAAACATAGGTTGACGTCGTCCTCGTCTGCATAAGCGTCCAATATACGTATCTTCAAAATAGGCTAATCCAGAAAGGTTTCTGGAGGCAGTATTCCACACATGAGTTCAAAAGCCGTTTCAACATTATGAGATGGGACAAAGTCAATAGCAGCTATCATTTGCATGTGAACCGAAAACTCTTTGTCATTTTGATAACGCTGCTGAATTCAGTAAATTTGTATCTGTCTGTCGATGTTTTGACGCAAGTGAAAAAAAAAAAACAACACTTTACTCGAGTGTTGGAAAAAAAAACCGTGCGCATACTGTTTATCATAGCAATTTCAAAATCAACCATGACAGTTTTTGGAGTTGATCCATTTAATAATTTTTTCAATGGTTCAAGCACGGCAGTGTATGCTGCTTGGTTTTTGTCAGTTAAAAGAATGTAAAGCAAGGGTATTGTATGACCATTAATAAGTGCATGAACTGCATAAAGTTGCGAAAAAACCCTAGGTACAGTTTTAAACATACCATCTAAACATCAATGTGACCCTTCCCCTTAATATTTTAAGTTTTTATTTGAAATAGATAAGAGTAAAGTCTCATTTAACAAATTAACTATTATGGTGGGTAATTGTCCTAGAGGGTAACTGTCTTAGGGGGGTAATTGTCCTAGGGGGGTAGTTGTCCACGGGATGGGGGGGGGGGTAATTGTCCTGTAGCGGAGCCAGGAATACTTGTGTTTAACTGTACATCAAATGGCATGGGAAATACTGAAGGAAGAGAATTCTGCTTTTTGAAAAGTCATAAGATTCGTGATTATGTGATTCGTGGAAGATGGACACTATGGCCTGGAAGGTCATTCAGAAAAGGTTAAAAACTGAAGTAGGAGGGAAGAGTGTTGAGGTAGAGGGAATAAAAGTGGACGCACCTAGTAAACGAAGGGATGCTGTCAAGGCATTATAGCAATGCCTACAGTGTACTACATGCGGTGCACTCACACTACGTCCACCCCAGTCCCCTTCGGAAGAGGTGGTTCCTCGATAAAATGTGAAAATGAGAATACTATGGTTTAAAAGGTTTAAAGGCCACTAATGAATGGCAGAGGCAAGGGACAGCGACATTGCCCTGTCGAGCATGAGACTGACCATATTACATATGATCAGCGCCCAAGCCAGGACCAAGTAGGGTCAGGCAATGGTTGCTGATCACTCGGCAGATAGACCTATATGCTCTACCAGAACCCCCACGGTTAGCTCACAAGGATGGTGAGGTTGCAGCGACCAAAGGAACTAATGAGCTTGAGCGGTGCTCGAACACCAGTTTGGCGAATACCAAGTCAGGGACGTTACCAGTCAGGCCATCACAACCTTGCGTCTCACATTAAGTTTTTTAATCGATATAAAAAAACAATGATTTCGATTTTGATTTTGATTTTAATTTTGGAGAGGAATCGCAATTCGAGTCGCTCTAAAAATTTTGAGATTCTGTTGATTTCTAGCTTATTATGAACTCCAGAGGGTAGTTAGTAGTGCCCAAGCCCGGATAAAAGAAGAGGGTTGGAGAAAGAAAGGGCTGGTAACCTTGGAGGATGCCAAAGACCTGACTTTTAAAATGAAGGTTATAGAAGTAAGAAAGTCCATGGCACGGTGTAAAAAATAGAGAAGGCAAACATTGGAAAAGGCAAAAAATAGGGAAGGTAAAAACTGAAAAATTGGAAATGTCAAAAATTAGGGTAGGTAAAAATTTGAAAAAGCAAAAATTAGAGAAGGCAAAAATTGGAAAAGGCAAAAAATAGGGAAGGTAAAAATTTGAACAGGCAAAAATTGGAAAAGGCAGTAAATAGTAAAGGTAAAAATTTGGAAAGGCAAAAATTAGAGAAGGAAAAAATAGGAAAGGCAAAACTTAGAGAACGCAAAAATTGAAAAAGGTAAAAATTAAAGAACACAAAATTGGAAAAGGCGAAAATTAGAGAAGGCAAAAAATCAGAGACGGCAAAAATTAGTTAAGGTTAAATTTGTTAAAGACAAAAGTTTTAGAGTGCAGAAATTGTTGGCAAAAATCAGAGAAGGTAAAAACTGGAAAAGGCAATAATTAGAGAAGGTAAAAATTGAAAAAGCCAATAAAGTTGAAGGTGAAAATTGGAAAAGACAAAAATAAAAGAAAGCATAAATTAGAGAGGATAAAACTCAGAGGAAGCAAAAATCTGAGAAAGCAAAAATTAGCAAGGTGCAGCACATACTGCCACTGCCCTGTCACTCATGCAACCCAGATCGATTCAGAGTGATCAGTTGAAGAACTTTATCGTGAGGAGTCTTACAACTTCGTGGTCTAAGGGTTACTTGGGTCGATTTGGAAATACAGTAGCTTGGTGAAGTCATGGAAATACAGTAGCATGGAAATACAGTAGCTTGGTGAAGTCATGGAAATACAGTAGCTTGGTGAAGTCATGGAAATACATTAGCTTGGTGAAGTCATGGAAATACAGTAGCTTGGTGAAGTCATAGAAATACAGTAGCTTGGTGAAGTCATAGAAATACAGTAGCTTGGTGAAGTCATGGAAATACAGTAGCATGGAAATACAGTAGCTTGGTGAAGTCATGGAAATACAGTAGCTTGGTGAAGTCATGGAAATAAAGTAGCTTGGTGAAGTCATTTACAAGTTTGAATAAAGCTGCATGCATGTAATTCATAGTATTTTAATATTTTTCCACGTAATTAATAAAATAAAAAATTATTAAAGATGTGATTTTCATGCATACATATTTAATTTAGTATAATTTCTGTTACAGAGGAATTTAATTTCTAATAGTTTACCTATTTTTTCGGATGTTTCCATTATCTGTGCTGGAAGCATTTATAATCATTTGTCCAATACTAACTTCATGTGAGGATATTTTAAATTTATGTTAGTTTATCTTCGCCTCACTTTATTTCAATTACAAAATGGCGAGTGGGTTCTAGCATGAATTCTGAGGATGATGTTGGTTTAGGTCAAGTTAATCTTGTCCCAGCACAGAATCTTGATCTTAAAGCCACCCGTAAGAACAATGTCGAGTAGTCTTTTTTTTTTTTTTTGAGCTGCCTTAACGCTATCACTGGCACTGGCTACTTAGGTGGCCAGTAAATTATGTTAAGGATGTTGGCTATAATTTCAAAATTGTAGAATGCATTACAATGGTGGTGGCAAGAGTTTATTCCAGTATTTCTTTGCTCATATTTTGATTGCTATGGTCGAGGGGTTCGTAATGCATCCTCGATGATCGTCTGACCTGTGGGTGGAATGGGGAATTTTGAGGGCATGGTTCTAGTTGCGTCCTATTTCAAGAGTAAGATCCTGACTGGTGTTGTTATCATAGGGATATCTTTCTTGAGTAGGAGATTTTCTGATGCCCATAAGCAGTACCATCTTGCATGGCTGATCTAACTTCATCCCCATCACAGCGAAGCAGAAGTCGTCTTCGATTCAAAGGACAGCACTAAGTAAGTAAGTATAAGCAGTAATAACATCTCTTGTGTGACGTCTAGGAAGGGTTTGTCTTTATTACGTATCGCCTTAGGTAAGAAAAGTAACTGGCTATCCTAAGCCCTTTTAATCACATTTAGAAGATGATGATGATGATAGATTGACCCGCAACATGGCAGACCATGGGCTCTAATGCGTAGGCAGCCCATGAGGAGCGAAAAACTGGATCATATCTATAGAAGGAGGCTACATGTGCTACATCGGTACAGACACATAGGATGGAGAAGATGATGATGAGATAAAGCAGCAATGACGACTGGGAGGGAGTCCGAAACCGGAGTCAGGGGTGCTGCAAGGCAGGTCTCACTGTCCTCCCAAACCTGATTCTTTTAAGTCCAATTAGTGAGTACACGTTTAGAGAAATTGTTGTCTTGCCTTGTGATTTAGAAACTAACAAGCCTTGCCTTGCATAGCGCCTCCTAATGACCCTTTCTTGGTTGTGGCAGGAAATACTTTTCTTGAAACGCATAATGGTCATGCCCTTGGAAGTGTTAAGACATCCTCAGATTAGGTATAGGAACTCTTAGGACCCATTTGTCTTCCTACGGCATTACACACAAGCAGCAAAGGATAAGAAGGCCTTATATTTAGAGACTAATCATTTGGTCGGATCGATTAGTTTAACCTACAGTATATGTATTCAGTTTCAGTAGGCACGGTAAGATGTTTTGATAACAGGTGTTTTATCATGCTTCTTTCCAAACATATTCCCAGAAGACTCTCAATTCCAATCTACTCTACAACTAAATAGTTCGCAACAACTTCTTCTTCTTCCATATCAGTTGCCTTTGCAATACTCCAGGAAGAAATATTTGACTTTCTTGCTCAGAGCTGCTTGTTTATAAACTTATTATCTGTTGCATTCATCTCGCCTTTGTTAACAACCCCCTCGCACACTGGTGACCCTGATAGTAATCAGGTCCTCACCCCCTTTTTTTGCACCCACTGCTATGCCCTACCCTTATTACGATGCCGCTCATCAAACCTAACTCTGCGACCCATGCTTTTTTATAAAACTGACACCCTTTGCCATAAGAGAAGTATTTGCTTAGTTTCAGCATGCCGAAATTCAGTTTTGCATCAGTGGCATGACTCACTTAAGCAGCAAAGCAGACTACGTCCTTGCGGCAATCCCCGAGGACACTTTCCCGGAAATCTCCTACTGGCTTTGCGACCCATAGCATATGACTCCCTCAAAAAATACCTGCTAGAGCAATACTCACCATCACTAGCCGCCCATATAGCATAGCTTTTTCAGTCCTCTCAACAGACATTGGGGGACCAAAAGGCTTCGATCACCCTCAGATGGCTCTCCTCAGGAAGCGAACCTACTTAATGCCCTTTGGGTACAACACCTACCCAAACCTGTCCACGCCTCCATCCCCAATGTTGATACCTTCCCCATGAAGAACCTGATGACCAAAGTTGACGCCCTTGTGGATAGCCACTTCACCATCTTCAAGGCCTCCATCAATGCCTCCATTCTTGAAAAAGAAGACAACAATTCAACACTGACTGAAGCCGACATGAATGCGGTTAGACACCAAGCCCCACCCCTTAAAACACCGGAGTGGTAACAAAGCTGCCCACCACCAACATATGTAACCCCTCACTCTCACCCTCCCCCCCCCAACGACCTCTACAGCCACATAATGATGGCCATCAGCTGCAGTTCTGTTACTACCACCCCAGATTCGGGGCTACTGCAAAGAAAGGAGGGGATGGCTATCATTGGCCAACATACACGTAAGTAGGACATTGGTTCTGGCAGTGGCCTGCCTCCCCTGTCACTAATCTTTTCTTTTTACAAGCTGCAGGTTTTTGGTAGACACTGGTGCTAGGCATTCCCTTGTACCAAAGTTACTCTCCAGAAAATGACGTGGTTATTCTAAGCCTGCTGACACCCGCCTGGTAGCTGGCAACAGATCCGAGATCCTTACCCAGGGGTACAAGACACTCACACTATCATTTAGGAGTACCAAATACCAATGGAAGTTCCTCGTCGCTGATGTAACATTGCCTCTACTTGGTGCGGATTTCTTTGCACATTTCCCCTACCTGGTTAATGTGGGGCATCGATGATTAGTAAATGCGGACTTGTACGCATTGACATGACTTTTCAACATACCTACCTTGCACTCAACTTCAGCGCAGCCACGGATGCCTATGCCCACCTCCTCACATTGTACCTGGAACTCTTCTGTTCTAAACTTCGTCAAACACGCACGGTTCCCACCAAGCACAGTATTTATCACCATATCAAGATGACAGGGCTCCTGGTGTTCAACAGATTCAGGCGTGTCTGGTCCTGGATCATTTGGCAGCCGCTAGACAAACATTCGCTGAAATGGAAGAAATGAACCTTTGCCAATAGGCTTCAAGCCTATAGTCATTGCTCTTACACATCGTCCTGAAGAGGGCTGGCTCTCTACGCCCTTGTGGGGATTAAAGGCGTCCGAACATGATGACGTAACCAGATCACTATCTCCTCTCAAAAATCGCTGACATTACCTCCTACTTGCTCAAAGTGAAGGCTTTCTCTACGTTCGACCTCTAGAAAGGGTATTATCAAGTGTAGCTTTGGTGACAATGAAGTATCATTCTTAGGGCATCTTATCACTCCTGAAAGCATCCACCCCCTCCCTGAGAAGGTACCAGCTGTTCAGAACTTCCCCATGCCCTAGAACATCAAAGCACTGCAAGAATTCTTGAGCAAGATCAACTATTATCAGCGGTTCCTGCCAGCCATCAAAACCACTCTTTCCCTCCACTACACCTCCTTCAAGGGCAAGCCAAAAGACTTGAAGTTAGGTCCCCATTAAGAAGCGGCCTTCTGTAACGCAAAGGAAGCCGTATCAACCGCTGCTAGTCTCACTTTTCATGTGCCATATGCCCGTCTCCTCCTCTCCACCAATGCCAGAAGTGTCATTATTGGTGCAGTTCTCGAGCAGGTGGTCAATGGCTTGCTCCGCCCATTGGTCTTTCTCAGTAGAAAACTGTCCAAGGCGGAATCTGGTTACTTTACCTTCGACCAAGAATTGTTGGTGGTGCATTTGGCTGTCCGTCACTTTTGCCACTTCTTAGAAGGTATGCCCTTCGTCCTTTGCTCATATCACATTCCTCAGGTGCACGCCTTCACTCATCATTCTGATGCCTGGTCTGCCTGTCAACGGCGACATCTCTCCGCCATGGCTGAATACAACTGCCCCCTTCAACACATCCCTGGGAAAATGAATCCCGTTGCTGATGACCTGTTAAAAACACATTGGCCGCTGTTCACCTGGGAATGGATTACAATGCCTTGGCAGAAGCCCAAAGAAAAGATTCAGAATTCCAAGCATGTAGGACATGCTACACATCCCTCCATTTGGAAGACATTTCCCTTGATGATTCCAATGCCATCCACCTCTGTGACGTCAATACTGGTAGACCACGACCATGGATACCTGCTCCCATGCACCGTCAGGGGTTTGATTTCATCCATGTCCTTTCACATTCCTCACACTGATCTACTGCACAGCTACTGAAGACAAAGGTCATTTGGCACAGTACTATAAGGATGCTAAGGATTGAGTTCACGCCTGTACTTCATGCAAAACTTCAAAAGTACACCGACACACAGATTCAGGTGCAGGCACCTTTCCTCAGCCTCAGCATCCTTTTCCCCCCATTCACGTTGAAGTACTAAGTCTCCCTGCCCACATCACAAAGCCAGCATTACCTGTTGATGACCACTCCACTAGTTGGCCTGAAGCCATTCCCATGCAAACTGCAACGTCCATCTCATGTATGTCAGCCTTTCTCTCAGGGTGGATAGCATGATCTGGTATCCCTGAGCATATTCTGACAGGGATACCACTTTCACTTCTCACATGTGGACATCATTAGCGAATCTCCTGAGCATCACCCTACATCAGACAATCACCTCTTAATACTGCAGCCAATGGGATGGTTGAACGTTTTCATCGCACCCTCAAAGCAGCTTTGATGTCTCACTGAAATGACTCAACTTCCTTGGGTTTTCCTGGGACTATGGACCACTCCTTTAGATGTCCTGAATGTCTCGCCAGCTGAAATGGTGCATGGCAACCCGTTGGTCGTCCCTGCCAACATTTTTCCACCTGCAACCTCCTCCGACAATCTCCAGCACTACATCACGTTGTGGGAAAATTTACTCCATGCTGCAGACTTACAAGCCCTTGGTAAACAACATATACCAACAGATTTGCACTTGGCAACACACGTTTTCCTGCGCACTGGCCCTTTCCTCCTAATTCACACCAAAGGCTTTCTTAAATAAAAATCCGTGGCAAAGAAGACTAATACGTGTATTCTCCTGCAAGATGATCTACTTACAATGAGCCTCTCAAGAGCAGGGCGCCCTATTTCACATGTATGTCTTTTTTTTTTAGGGGGGGGGACCATGTACCACACCAGTTTCATACACGATTGTACACTGAAATGTTATTGCCTTTTTTTATATCTCACTCTTCGCCGCACTGATAACAGAACTGTTTAAGCCTGCCTTTGCATGTATTAATTTGTTTTCATTTTTGTGACATTCTTGCTTGGAACTTCTTGTATATAAACTCATTACCTGTTAAATATTTGTAACTTGCATTCACCTCGCCTGTCTGTTGATAACCACCTTGCACAATATCTAGATCAGGAATAAGAAATTTAATAGACCACAAGTTCTTGTCCAGCAAATTAAGATGAAATTCAACAGCTGATGACTAGACAGGAGAACAATACTCGAAATAAGGCAGAATGAAAGAATTAGAATACTTCTTCAAAATAGATTAATCATAAAAAATCTTTGAAAGACATTCTTGATAAGCCCATTTTTTTTTTCTTTTATAATTGAAGAAGAAACCGATCAGATATGTTTCTCAAAAACTAATTTGAAATCAAGAATCACACCAAAAATTTAAAAGGATATGGATAATGAGGAGCCACTGTCTTCGACCTAGTGGCAATCATACTTTGAGTTTTGATAGGGTTCAACAACTTCATGCCCCATAATTTACAACATGCACTAATTTAGCTATATCTCTAATAAAAGGATTCGACAACGCAACATCTAAATTCAGATGGAATTGAGACAAAGAGGGTAGCAATATCTGTATAGGCAACGAGCTTGTTTTCTAGACAAAACCTTATGTCATGTGAATATAGTATGAAAAGTAATGGGCCAAGAATGCTATCCTGAGGAACACCATATATTACATTCCTATAATCACTATGGTGCCAATCAACAACTACTTTTGCAATTTATTGCTTAAAATTCAATAATGATCTTTAGAAAACTGTTTGAGTTTGAAAACAAAAGACTCGTGATTAACATGATCAAAAGGCTGCACTAAAATAAAGACCAATCATACAAACTTCTCGCAGCATACTGTTGATATTATTTTGGCAATGTCTATAGAATCAAGAAAACAATTACACTGGCACATTATATACACACAAATATATATATATATATATATATATATATATATATATATATATATATATATATATATATATATATACATATATATCTGTGTCTCTGTGTGTTAATATATTCATTAAATGCTATAGCACTTGTGGCATCAATTATTTTAAAACAACACTTTTCTAGTTTTCTGTTTTTTGCACAAATAATCTTTAAATTTTCATATTTATTCTTTTTGTTTCTATCTAGATTACTTTTAATTTTCACTTATATGAATATACTGCCATTACATAAGGATAATTTCTTTGTAAAGATGTCCTAATGAAAGCCATTAGTTATTGGCTAAAAGAGCTGTTGGCAAGAAATGAACAAATGGAGCAGGGTAGTAACAAATTCATCCATTCCTTCAAAACTCTATACCTGAACGCAAGAAAAGATACAAACTAAAAGAGGGTTATTTCAAAATAATTGATGTCCCAAGTTCTTTATCATTTAATGGAAATTGCGCAAGGGCACATTTTCTGTAGAGAGAGAGAGAGAGAGAGACACACACACACACACACACACACACACACACACACACACACACACACACACACATATATATATATATATATATATATATATATATATATATATATATATATATATATATATATATATGCATATATACAGTATACAAACATACATAAGCGTTTAAGTAGTATCAAAGCATGTGTGACACTACCGAGAACATTGTTGCTGGGCTATCCAAATGAAAACTTTCAGAATTTGAGACTTTGTATCTTTACCAAAAGAATATCCTCTCCATTTCATTCTACCAGTAATGTCTATCTAAAAATGGGTGTGTTTTCAGTGTAGCATAAAAAAAATCCTGGATCCTTCAGGATGTCGAGAAAGTCTTAGTACCTGACATGCTAGTGTGCGGACTCGCCCTGAGTCATGTTTTAGCTTTCTGTTACTCGCTTAGAATATCATTAAAAAGATATTCATTAAACTTATGGAAAAACTTAAGTGATAAGAAACAGTACACTATGTCTTCCTAACTATTTCTGCCTCATATGTAAAACCACGGAGGGATAACAGAAAAAATGGATAGGATGTGAATGTAATAGACTTTACCATAAGAAATGTGTGCATATAGTGATAGGCATCACTGATAATGAACGGAATAACCTAGATTGGTTATGCCCACACTGCACACATGAAGCCAGAAAAGCCAATTTAGTAATATCAACACCACAGGAAGATGTGAACGTGAGAGATTTGGCCCTGAACGAACAAGATAACAAGACGCGAAAATAGATGACTTGGAAAACAAACCTGCGAACCTTAACACACATGCAGCAAATTCCACTCAGACTACCGACCTCACTGAGAAAGTTGACATTCTTGCCATGAATATGGAATCAATTAAAGCAACACTTCAAACATTGATAGACCCAAAACCGGAGAAACCGACATTTGCTGACAAAGTTAAGGAATAAAATCTGTTGATATTTAAATCAACTAATACAACAACTAAAATTACTGAAAGAAAACACGAGGTTGAACAAGGACTTAAAGACATTCCTATACTTAACACGAGGTCAACTACGAATGGAAATGTTGTAAACTTTGCAAACAAATTGATCAGAGAAGAGGCGGCAAACTATGTGCTGAAATGTGATCCTGAAGTTCGGAGGTCTATTCATGATAATGGGGACAAAGTTTCTTTACGATGGGGTATTCATAACACACGTGATCACTTGATACCATTGTCAGAGGTATGGACATCTTGAAAAAGATTGCAAGTCTAAGAATGATGTTTATATGAAGTCTGCGGGAAATGTTCAGGAAAACATTCCACCAAGGAGTGTAATTCACAAGTGTCAAAATGTATAAACTGCACTAGTTAAACAAACCAAGTGACCACATAGTAAATTCTAGAGACTGCAAATCTTATGACTTGGAATTGAAAAGACTAGCAGATAATACTGATCATTGATACTAAGGATGTCATAAACTGTGGCTACGTAAATATACAATCTGTAGGTAATAAAACTATTCAAATTCGAGAATTGATAAACGAGAAATATTTGGATATGCTAGCATTATCTGAAACATGGCTAAATAACTTGGGCAAGGCAAAGATCACCGAAATGACACTCCCCACACATGCCTTCTTTCACATACCAAGAGAAGGTAGGTTTGGTGGGGATGTCGGACTCTTTATTCATAAAAGTTATTCAAATCTCAAAATGTTGAAAAGAACTAGTGTAACAAGCTTTGAATATATAGAAAGAAACTTTACGCCAAAAAACAGAAAAATATCCTTTGTAACAATCTACAAACCTCTTAGAAGAAACACTAGTATCTTTTTTGAAGAATTCGGTGCTCTCATTGAGATGATTATCATGGAGAAAAACGAATTAGTTATCTGCGGAAACTTGAATTTTTGGATGGATGACGCATGAAATCCTGAGGCTTGGCATTTATCATACATCAGTGACGATTTAACAGTAAATGAACAATACGCCATATGAAACGTTAAATACTCTGAACGGACAAGGTAAAATGACAGTTGAGGTCCTGTAGAGAGTGGGGTTCCCCTGACTTATGGGACCGGAAAAGCAGCCATCAAAGTAAAGTAAGTAAGTGATCTATGATCAGGCCTATTTGGATGGTCAGAATGTTTCCGGATTCAGGCTGAATAGTCTTAGTAGTAAGTGAAGTCATCATGGTACTTCATACAACTTATGATCAGGCTGGTCAGAATGTTTCCGGATTCAGGCTGAATAGTCTTAGTAGTAAGTGAAGTCATCATGGTACTTCATACAACTTATGACCAGGCTGGTTAGAATGTTTCCGGAATCAGGCTGTATACCAATCCAGGCCAGGTGACTTCAACAGTGGAACTTTGGGGGTTAGTGACTATGCAATATTACAGCCTGAACTAGAGGGGCACTCAAACCCTGTAAAGAGCATGCCTTCGCTACGCCAAGCTGTCTTATTTTTCTATTAACTTTACTGCGTACTTGTACTTCGATATATTTCCTTCAAAATCTAATGGATTTGTCCTTGGGTCATACTACGTATGTCCACTAAGTTTCTTTGAAATTGTTTCAGTAGTTTTTGCATAATGTTATTCACAATCAAAAACTAAACTGACAAAATATTTGCCGTTTACTTAACATTATGAGCATCTTCAAAGTACTACTGCGTACTTGTACTTTGATGTACTTTATCCAACATACAGATTCGTCCTTGGATCTACCCCTTGGTTTAAATCGGTAAGGTAATTTTTGAGTAAAGTTGCCCACAAACAAATAAATAAACGACGATAGGGATGAATGCATACCAAGACTTTGGCGAAGACAACTACTAGCCTTGTGCCAAACTAAACTAAAGTCTAACTTTAAATTGCTAAATAATCAAACGTCAAGCCGGATAAACTGTGCCTAGTGTACAGTGCAGTACAAAGCAATATCCTAAAATTTCCAGAGTGGATCCAGTCGTCAGTGTAATTTATTCAAGGACTAAACATATTTGTTAATGGAATTTATAAACAATCATAGTGTTTTTCTTATTTTAAAACAGCTAGTGTCATTACTATTCTAAAATGCAAGACTGATATATTTTCAACAGTAGGAACAATTTCTAATATTGCATCTGCACCATTACCGTTTACTAAAGATACGTTCAATCAAATAAATATATATTTATTGAATTTTCGCATGTAAATTGTTATGAAAAACATGTTAATCTGTAGTATAATGCAGCTGTCACTAGGCAAGACTAGCAACAAATTAGGCAATGGACAGATGTAATTGGCAATCAATGTCTTGAAAACATATTCATTTTACTATACTTTACTCAGGATGTTTATAACAACCTATTTTTTTTTTTATCTGGGGCAGCTGAAACGGTTCTACTTTTGGGGTCAACATCTAAATAAATCAGAGGAGAATGAGAAGCTTCAGGTGGCTTCTTAGACACGTCCTTGCCTGGCGATCACCGGACTGGGGATCGAGTCCCACTCAAACTCAATAGTTTCTTGTAGTGTCAACAACCTCACCATCTTTGTGAGCTAACGATGGGGGTTTGGAGAGCCTATAGGTCTACCTGTTGAGTCATTAGCAGCCATTGGCTGTCCCTCCCTGGTCATAGATTGGGTAGAGGGGGGACTTGGGCGCTGATCATATTTATGCATGGTCAGTCTCTAGGGCATTGTCCTACTAGCCAGGCCATTGTCACTGTCAACTGCCTCTGCCTTTCAACGTTTAAATCTTATCATATAAGAAGGATAAAAATCTGGAACGATAAAGCTTGCAAAGAAAACAAAATCATATAAATGATTTATATGGCAAAGCTATACCATAAATTGAAAAAAAAATTATAATTCTATGCAGAGGATCGTGCTTAAACGTGCTCCCAATACAAAAAATAAGAATTTAAAGAGTAAAGTTATGCCCCACTAATCTTAACAGTATCTTCTATCACCAATACCATCAAGAAATGGAATATTTTTTTTTTCAGACTCTTTCACTTCATCATACTCTACGTAATCAGCAAATAAACAGTACCTTTCCGTTTTACTTGCAATCCCAGCAGCTTTCACTCCATGGCAAAATTCTGTAGATAATATGAGTAAACAACTCTTTTCCATTAATAATTCATTAACATTCAGTCGACAATGTCATTTTATCATCTTTCACATTTTATTTATTGTTCCTTGTCATATAATAAGTAACGATGTAATTTCTTCATTATGAACAATTCCTAAGATTATTCTAATGTACTTTTCCAGCATGGAACTGGAACAATTAGCATTTAAACGAAGCAACAAATGGGTTTTCCGATATAGAGTATTTAACTTCCTAGAATAAAACCAGTACCATTTTTTGGTTATGAGCTTAAATCGCAATTATGTTTACGATCTGGTTAATCATTTTTATTACATAAATGTATAATTGAGTTGGAAATGGCAGATAATGAAATAATGATTACATATTAGGGACAATAATTTCGGGAAATTATGGTTTCATCATTCGTTCGCTTCTTCTTCCCCAAGGGGTTCTCCAATTAGTTGTTTGGGGTCCGTAATAGATTAGATATACAGTATATGTGTATATGTGTATGTATATATATATATATATATATATATATATATATATATATATATATATATATATATAAGCCTATATATAATATATAGCTTTGAGATTATCTCTCAATATGGAGTACTGTGGTGTTCAATTAGTGTATAGATAAAAATCAAATTAACTAAGAACGTAGAGAGAGAGAGAGAGAGAGAGAGAGAGAGAGAGAGAGAGAGAGAGAGAGAGAGAGAGAGAGAGAGAGAGACTACACTAGTCCATTTAAATACAAAAAAGATCAAACATTAATCTTTGACTTCATTTACTTCGCAGGCAAGCGAACATGCCTTCCCAGACAAAGACTTCAGAGGACACTGGCCCCTTCCTGATGTTCTTGCTGATACTTCTGAGGGCGGGTGCTTCAATGGCCCAGTGGGAATGTAAGTCACTTGCTCTTGAGTAATGAAGGGTCCGGGAGAGTTACAGAAATCATTTGGAAATGGAGACTAATTGATCCCAGGACTATTAGAATATAGTAAAGTAAGAGTTTTATCTATGATAAATATATGAGTAATAATGGTAACATATATGAATAATATTAATATATATATATATATATATATATATATATATATATATATATATATATATATATATATATATATATATATACATGGTATATATAGTAAATGACGTTAGATGGTTTTAAATACAAATATATGTAGGTTATATATATTTCCATTCTATTACTTAAAATTTCAATAATGATACTGCGAAAAGACCCACGCACTCCCAACTGTTTGAGTTTGAAAAGAAGGGCCTAATGATTAAGACAAAGCCCAGTCATACAATCTTTCTGACCACAATCAGGGGATTTCTGCAGAACATTGGAAATGCTAAGGACATCACATCTCCAAGGCCTTTGCGAGAGCCAAACAGAAAATTAGGAAATAGAACATTACCTTCAGGCCTTCAGCACACCTATTTAGACGTTTTACCAAAAAAAGATTATGAAAATTGGGATGCAATGAGAAGGCCTAGAGCTACTATAAAAACAATTACCTTAATGAGGAAACATTACCAATTCTCCAGGAGCAAAAAGAACCTCTTCTTGCTAACTTGCAAAGAGTAATAGCCAACTTAGATCAAAATCAGTGGCCATTATAAAAAATCAAAAGAAAATTACCAATTGAGTCTACACCTTCATAGAGCATCAATGTCCATCACTAGAGTTCTAATTTCAAGGAATTGAAAGGCTGAAATTTATATAAAAAGTTAATGGAATCTCGCCTGGGCAAAGAAAAAAGCATATACCCATCAAAAAGAGACATGGCTCTGTTATAGCAACAGAAGATGAAGAAAGACAACGTTGGATGGAACACTTTAGTGAGGTCATGAATAGGAGATATGAAGGGAATAATTTGATTGATATACCTGAAGCTGATGAAGATCTTGTTGTTCCCATGAATGAATTCAGTGTGTTTGAAGTCGAAGATATCCTCAAAAACCTAAAGAGATTGAAAGCCCCTGGATACGATGGAATAACTGCCGAGATGATATTGGCCGAAATTACAGAGGCATAACACTTACGTCAGTTGTTATGAAACTATATAGTATGCTTATTCTGAAGAGACTGGAGAGAGAGATTGATGAAAAGACTGATGAGCTGAGAGATGAACAAGCAAGATTTCGAAAAGGTAGAAGCTGCACTGACCAATTTTCATTTCGAGACATTTTGTACAGCAATGCGTAGAATATAGAAATCCCATTTTGATGGCATTTGTGGACCATGAAAAAGCCTTTGATAGTGTGCACCGGCCAATATTATGAAGAGTCCTGCGTTATTATGGAATTCCTCTTAAAAATGTAAATTTGATTAAGTCTATTCATGGGCAGAGCAAGTCTAAAGTTAATGTTAATGGAGTCTTAGCAACTGAATTTCCAGTGAACAATGGAGTACTCCAGGGGAATGTGTTGTTTACCCTCCTCATGGATTTTGTAATGCGCAGAACAGTCGGAGATGGTGGAGAAGGATTGGACTGGATTGGTGATAGGAATCAAGCAGACCTAGAGTATGCTGATGATGCTGCCCTTGTTTGCAGATCACCACAGGATTTGCAATGCTTGCTTACCAGAATGCATGAAATATCACACGAGGTTGGGCTGAAGATAAATAGAAGAAAGACAGAGATGATGAGAATGGAGTATGCAATGAAAGATGAAATATCATTGGAAGGAGAAAGGATTAAAGAGGTAGAATCATTTTTGTATTTAGGAACTATGATCTCCAATACAGGGTCTTTACAATTAGAGTTTACTGAAAGATTGGAAAAAACAAATCAGACAATGGCTAGGTTAAGCAAAATCTGGAAATCAAATCACTTGAAATTACATATGAAAATCAGACTATATACAGTATCAGTTTAGTAAGATCGGTGTTACTCTATAGACAAGAGTCATGGTATGACAATGAAACTATCTCCAATCTAGTAGATTTGAGAATAAAGCCCCCAGAGGGATAGTGGGAGTTAAATGGCAGGACAGGATTAGAAATGAAACTATAAGAGATTACTCGAGTTCCATATTCAGATGAGATGATGATGAGGAGTAGATGGAGATGGTTTAGGTATGCTCTTTGCACTCCCTCAGAGATTAGTTCACCAAACGTTCAGCTCGTTTCCACAAGGGACTAGAAGAGTTGGAAGACCCAAGACTACATGGCTGAGGACTATGAAGCGTGAAGTACGAGATGATGAATGGAGAAGTATTGAATTAAAAGCTCAAGATACAGACGACTGGCGAAATCTAGCCGATGACCTTTGCGTTAATAAGCGTAGGAGATTATATATATATATATATATATATATATATATATATATATATATATATATATATATATATACTGTACATGTATACACACATATATATGCATATATAAATATATATATATATATATATATATATATATATATATATATATATACACATATATATAAATATATATAAATTATACATATAAATATATATATATATATATATATATATATATATATATATATATATATATATAAAATATACATATGTATAAATATAATATATATATATATATATATATATATATATATATATATATATATAATATACATATATTATTGAAAACAAACTACCTAATTCAAAGCAATAACCTAGGTCCATGATAATAATACATATGAGGTTATAGTCCGGTTCTTCTGCAGTCAAAATCACTTTTTGAATTATTGATAGTTTGCCAATGTTTTCTGGAAACACACACACATACACACACACACACACACACACACACACACACACACACACTCTCTCTCTCTCTCTCTCTCTCTCTCTCTCTCTCTCTCTCTCTCTCTCTCTCTCTCTCCGTTGATTATATTTTTAATTAAAACTTATGTAATCTACACTGACATTTACTCATAATTAAATTCAAGTGAAACAGTGTTATAAAGTAACTTACATCTCTTCATAGAAAAGTAATATAATTAACATTAATGTCAGGATATGATTATAATCTATATCTAGAAAAAGATATTCTACAATCTTCCCCAAAATTTAACTTTAAAAAAAATATATTTTGATATGTAATTCTTCTTGATACTATTATAGAATGACTATTAATATATTTTGTGTTCATTACAATGATGGTGATGTAGAATGGTTACGATTGTATAGTAATCTGTTCTTGTTTAGTAGCGAGTCTCAATTTAGCAGTCTTCTAGAGAATATCTCTTCAAATAAAAGAATACGAGTGAATTCCTCATAATAAAGTTCTGTCCTTTCCATGAAATATAACTTTAATATATTTCCAACAGACAAAAGATGAATGAAGTTATAATTCACCTCATCACTGACCATAACTCACTCTATCTTTTTATACATATAAAATATGTACTGTATATATGCTGTATATATGTATATTTAGATATGAATATATATATATATATATATATATATATATATATATATATATATATATATATATATATATATATATATATATATATATGTATGTATATTCATATCTAAATATACATATATACAGCATATATACAGTACATATTTCATATTTTCACAATACATAAGGAATAACTCAGGAGAACTGGACTGATTGCCAAGCACTTTATCAGTCAAACTTTTTTTTTTTTTTTTGAAAACCCAAAGTTTGAGTTTTTATTATTTTATTTATTATTATTATTTTTCTTAAACACCAAGTTTAACAGTCTAATTTGTGATTTCTTAAAAAAAAAAAAAAAAAAGTGACACCCCTGGACCCGCTAGTGCAATCCATCAGTCAACACAGCAAATGATTTTGGCTTCGAATTGGTGGACTTACTCCCCAGACCTCCTGGCACCCTCCGACTATCACCTCTTTTCACAACTGAAGAAACATCTCAAGGGAGCGAAATTTCCCTCCTATTCAGAGAGAGAGAGAGAGAGAGAGAGAGAGAGAGAGAGAGAGAGAGAGAGAGAGAGAGAGAGAGAGAGAGAGAGAGAGAGAGAGAGAGAGAGAGAATGTCTTTCCCTATCTTCTCTTACCTCCCTGTAAAAGTATCTGCACTACTTTTTCACGATACCATTTAAGCCAGGAACTATTCCGCACCCCTTCGTGTGTGTGTATGTATGTATGTGTATATATACATATATATACATATATATACATACATACATACATACATACATACATACATGTAATTATATATATATATATATATATATATATATATATATATATATATATATATATATATATATATATATATATATACATATATTTATATTATATATATGTATATATATAAATATATATATATACATATATATATAACGGATTTTGAGCGAAGCGAAAAATCTATTTTTGGGTGAGATAGCCATGTCGTCCTGATGGAAGTTCCTATAGGGTAGCTTCCTAGGGTATATTACAACTACGGCGATATTCCCAGAGAATTTACCTTAAGGTACCAGAATTCTAACTCCTGGAGCGAGTATCCCTCGTGAAAGGGATATCGCGACATATCAGAGGACGTATTCTAGACACGTCACATGGCAATCTACTACCTGAATAGAGATTCGTCTCGTAGGAGGGAGATTGACGAGATACGAATTCGGGAAAGAAAAAGGGGGGAGCCGCTCCCAAGGCTTCCCAATCCCCCGATTCGTATGCGTGCCTGGCGCCAATCCTGGCGCCATCTGTATTCCTTGTAGCGTACACGAGGTGCTACAGATACTGTATGTAGGGAGGGGTCCTACAGCCCTTTCTTAGAAAGGCAAGGCCGGGTCCATCAGGACGACATGGCTATCTCACCCAAAAATAGATTTTTCGCTTCGCTCAAAATCCGTTTTTTGGGCTCAAGCCATGTCGTCCTGATGGAAGTGTACCAGAGCATTACTGTATCTGTGGATTCTCAGAACGTGCCGTACTCCCCGGAGATATTTATTCCCGGTCGACTAGACCTAGAGACCTAAGATGTTACCGTTATACATCTTTTCAACTAACTATAAACTATGTTAGAGCTTCCTGCCCCCTACAGGGAAGAGTCCTACTAGACTCTGGAAAGTCTCGAAGAGTACATATATCTATGTATGAATATCAGGCAAGCTAATATAGTGGTCTCGCCCTATATTAAGTTAAGCATAGTTTGTAAAGGACCACTGCGTCAATATGAAATATCGACCAGTTTTCCGCACAATACTTGTATTGGCCAAAGGTTTTATATCCGCATAGGAGGAAAACCAATGCAACATAGCTTGCATAAAGGAACAATTCTATTAGAATTATCCTAGATAAGGTACATAGAATGAATGCTCAATTATACCAATAAATTGACACAGGTGAAGGAGACGCAAGGTTCTCAAGAACAAGCTTATTGGCAGACAATAAACAGACAGGTTAACCACAATTATACATATATATATAAGAAGAGGATAACCCAAAACTTTAAGCATAGGTATGATAGTAAACAGGGCTTGTTTGTCTGAAAGAAAAACATTAGATGCCACTTTTAAGATACCGAGGTATCAAAGTCATAAAAGCCTGTATTACAAATCAATGACATTAGCGTTAGAAACGCTCGGCACACATGTCTGCACTTATGCTAGGTTCACCTTCGGAAATGGAACAGTCTGGATGGGCAACACAGTGCCCTCACTTAGTTTGTAGTACAGTATGTAACTACACACTCACCCTGGAATTAATCGTCCCAATTAAGACCACTGTTCCTCGCAGAGTTAAACAGTAGGGTTAACACCGCGACCCACTGCTACCACAGATCTCTTTTAGTTCCTCTACTTGCTTCGCATAGTGGCGAAAGAACACTCTGGAAGACTTCCAGCCAGTGTATGAACGGAGATGTTCAAAATCCATGCAATTAAAGAAATTTAAGAATGAGGCAACTTTCCTCGGATCGTGACCTGCGGGTGTATTGTCAGGATCCGCTCTGCGAATAAAATATGTGATTTTTGCTCTGAGTTGATTCAGAGATAAATTTGAGCCTGATGTTTCTCCCCTGAATAGTTGACCACCCTTGAAGTCTGAAGTTCTATGAAGATAGACCTTTAGGCATTCTACTGGACATAGAGATGCATCTTCTTTCAGAGGGCAGATTCTCCAGGGACCCCACCTGTTGGTGGGTAACTCATTCTTGGCGAGAAACGTAGGATCCGGAAACAGGTTCAGTTCTTCCCCATCCAGGAACTGAACACGACCTGCCTCTCTCGAGAGGCTACAATTTCACTAACCCTGGCCCCGGACGCGAGTGCAAATTAGGAAAATAACTTTTTGTGTCAAATCCTTTAACGCACATTCTTCATTGCTCAACAGAGAAGCGAAATGAAGAACTTGTCTAAAGACCATGAAATGGGCTTTGGAGGTGCTGAAGGTCTGAGCCTAGCACAGGCTTTCGGGACTTTATTAAAGATCTCGTTACCTAGGTCGACCTGGAAGGCATATAGAATGGGTCTTGTCAAAGCAGACTTACACGCTGAAATCGTGTTCGCTGCCAACCCTTGACCATGGAGGTGGGGAAAAAAGATAAGCAGAAGTCTGTCAAGATCTTCTGCGGAATCTTCGCCTTGACAAAAGGCCACCCATTTTCTCAAAGATGACTCATATTGCCTTCTAGTAGATTTGCATTTATATTCCTCAAGGAAGTCTATACTGGCTTTCGAAATCCCGAAACGCTTTCTCACCGCTAGGGAGAGAAAATCATGAACTGCAGGGTCCGGGTTTTCTGTAATGAAGCGCAGACAGTTGACTTCTGGACTCGCTGGGTCAGAACTGGATCTGGTAGTGGTACAAACTTCAGCTACAGTTCCAATGCCAGGAGGAACCACACGCTGTTCGGCCACTTGTGGGCCACTATTGCCGCTACCCTTTGAAGGATCTCAGTTTGTTGAGGACCCTCAACAGAAGGTTGTGAGGAGGGAACAGATAAATCTTGGACCATCTGTTCCAGTCGAGGGACATCGCGTCCACTGCTTCCGCTAAGGGGTCCTCGTACGGGGCACGTACAGGGGCAACTTCTTGTTGTCTTTCGTCGCAAAGAGGTCTATCTGCAGTTCTGGGACTGATTCAGAATGAAGGAGAATGATCCTGCGTCTAAGGACCATTCCGACTCTATCGGTGTGAACCTGGATAGAGCGTCCGCTGTCACATTGCGGACTCCTTGAAGGTGAACTGCCGACAGGTACCACTTCTTCTTTTCCGCCAATCGGAAGACGGCCAACATCACCTGGTTGAGAGGTGGTGACCTCGATCCTTGTCGATTCAAGTATCTTACAACTACCTCGCTGTCTATTACCACTTTCTGTGGAACGAATGACGCGGGGAGACTTTCTTTAAGGTAAGGAGCACTGCCCTAGCTTCTAGAAAGTTTTATGAGAAAGGTCTTGAATAGCCTGGACCAAGTCCCCTGGACTTTTTTCCGATGAGAGTGACCTCCCCATCCCTCCTTTGAGGCGTCTGAGTGAATCGTCACCGACGGGGGAGGTGGCTGAAGAAGAACCTGACTTCTTTAGATGTCTGGCTTGGGACCAAGGCCTGAGAAGAGTACTTAGCCGAAGCGGCTGGTCTTCTCAGATCTCTTCACGCGTTTGATGCATAACTTCTCCAAACTCCGATTGCATCCTTTAGCTGTGCTCTTAGCACTGGGTCTGTCACCGAAGCAAACTGGAGAGAGCGCAGTACTCTCTCCTGCTCGTGTCTTGATATCCTTTCGGAATCTTGAAGTCTCTTGACAGAACCCGCTATCTCCTTCCTTTTCTTCGCTGGGGTGGAGAAACGGTGTGACAAAAGGTCCCAGTGGATCTTAGCCACTGGAACTTTTGAGATGGAGAAAGTCGAGACTTTTTCTGTTGATCTTGAAGCCTAGGTACTCTAGGAACTGGATCACTGACTGGAAGCTTGCAAGCATTCTGTCTCGGATGCTGCCCACACCAACCAGTCGTCCAGGTAGGCTACTACCTGAATTCCCTTTAGGCGAAATTGTTTGAGAGCTACGCTCGCAAGCTTCGTAAAAATCCTTGGGGCTATGTTTAGCCCGAATGGCATGGCTCCGAAGGCGTGTAGTCTTCGCTGTAGCCTGAACCCTAGGTAGGGGGAGAGTCGATGGCTAATTGGAATGTGCCAGTAGGCATCTGACAAGTCTATAGAGACGGAATATGCCCTCTTGGGCAGTAAGGTCCTTATGTGTTGCAGTGTTAGCATTTTGAATTTGCAATTCACTATGAACTTGTTAAGTGGCGACAAGTCCAGAATGACTCTGAGCTTTTCCGAGTCTTTCTTGGGAACACAAAACAGCCTCCCTTAGAAATTGATGGGCTTCACCCTTTTTCTCCAACCGTTCTTGAACGTACTCCTCCATAACGGGGGTGGAGTGTTGGAAAAAACCGAAGGTACGGGGGTGGAGTGCTGTACCAGCTCCCGCCCAATCCATTCTTGAGTAGGCTGTGGGCCCAGGGATCGAAGGTCCACCGATCCCGAAATTTCAGAAGTCTCCCTCCTACCGGTATCACCTCACTTGGACTGCCGTCCTGAGGTCTTGCCTTCCTGACCACGACCACCCCTGAATCCCCTTCCCCTTGAGGGGCGTCTAGACGAGCCTCTGGCTGCTCCTCTAGGCTTTGCTCGGAAGGAAGTAGACTGCCCTTCGAACGCTGGGGTGAATGCCGTGGACTGTGTCGACACGGCCTGGGGTACCCACTGAAAGGTGGTCGGGGTTTGTGCCACGATCTGGGGCACTGGGGGCAATGGCAATTGCAGTTGCTGTTGCTGTCTAAGAGGCTTGGCTGGCCGAGACGGTAGCCTAGTCCTCATAGTCTTCCTCTTTGGTTGAGGACCCTCATCCGGGGAAGACTTTCTTTTGATAGCCAGGTCCCACTTCTGGAGAAGGTTTCTATTCTCCAAGGTGGCTTTATCAAAAACTTCTTTGACCAAGTCGGTAGGGAAAAAGGTCTTTTCCCCAAATTTTGGAGGAGATTAGTTTCTTTAGCTCGTGCCTCACTGTAGCCGAGGTAAACACGAACTCCCTACAAGCTCTCCTTGCCTTGACGAAGCCATAAAGGTCCTTCGTCACTGTGGCCAGATGAGGCTTGGCCACTACCATGAACATTTCATGGACCTTGGGGTCACTTGCCATCGTCTCGAGAGTAGTCTGAAGAGACATTGAGGCAGTCAGTCTTTCTTTTGTATCGAGCTCACTTCGCAAAAGAAAGTCAGACAGCTTAGGGGGGTCCTTGCCGAACTGACGTCCGGCAATATCAGCCTCCAACTTTCCACTTAGAACGTAAGATGGACGTCCTTCCAATCTTTGTGGTCCATAGGCAGGGCCAGCGACAAGGGTTTACACTCCTCTAGGGAGGGGCAAGACTTGCCGGCCTCGATTGCTTTTAGTACAGCCAGAAACCCTTTCTGTAAAAAGGGGGAAGGCTCTAGTAGACGAGGACACAAAGGAAGGGAGCTTCCTATTCAATGCAGCTACCTTTGAGTTAGAGAAGCCCCTCTCTTTCATCGAAGATGAAAGTAGAGCTTGAGCCTTAGCATGGTCATCACTATGACCTCCTTCGGCTCTGCCTCCTCCTTTGAAGCTGGTTCCTTCCTCAGCCGGACATAACAGTCCGGATATGGTGCCTTGCTGGGCCAGAATTCCACCCTCCAGGGGAACTGAGCCCAGCATATCCGAGATGACGATCTTTCCAGTCGTCATCGACATGTGCTCAGCATACCTCCATGGGTTAGCATCCGAGCACAAAGGAAGGTCTTTCACATTGAGCTTTTCTGGGGCCCATGTGATTCTGCAAGGCACTGCATTCGCAGTTCCATTGCAGCCGCCTTCTCCTGATTCTCCTTCTGCATTTGTTGGATCATTCCAACAATAGAAGAGAGGGCCTGTCCCAGCTCTACTGGGAGACCGGCCGATGTAGAGGGACTTGAACTTCATCCTGGGCTTCTGCAAGGAGGTCTTCCTCCTGACACCCGTCCACATCAGATATCCTGTCATTTAGCTGGATGTCTTGCATCGCGACCGCGACTTCAGCATCCACCTGGATCTGAACTTAGGGGATCTCCTCTTGAGGCTGGGGAATCACTGCCTCAGCTGATGCCTTAGGGAAAAGATACGCCCTCATCTTCTCACTTGGAAGATAAGGGCCAGAAGTGTACTTTTGGAAGCCCCTTACCCAGGTACGAAGCTTCTTCCTAGCTATTTAAATGTCTCATTAATCAGGTTAGTGCACACAGTACATACCTGAGGGTCCCAATACCGGAGATCATCCTTGGAGACAGCGTATGCTGCGTGTCTCCTACAAAACTCATGTCCGCAGAGGTTCTTGCTGCTGACATTGCAGAAAGCACTTCCCCACTTCGGAATGTCCTTCTGTAAAGAGAAGAAATTTCCATGAGTATCAAGTGAACTATGTATCACTGGATATGCATAGTATAGCATAACAATTCATAAATGAAAGACACACACTTGTGTTTCCCTCACAACCCATTGTTGCAGCCTTCCAGATAATAAAATCAAAAAATGGTTTATCTCTACTAGAGTAACCAATGCAAGGTTTCCATAGGAAACAGGTGGAGCTCACACCTAGGCAATGATTTTAAAAATCCTGGATAATAGACGGGGAAGAACTCTGCTTCCTGTCTGAGGGCAACAGCAAAGGGCTGTGTAAGAAAACACAATAGTGTTAGAAGATACAGTGCTGTACCTAAACTTTTACTATAGTTTTCTTCTTACTGTATATGCTATACAGAAGAATACTAGTACAGTATAGGAGGATGTGTGCCGGCCTGCCTTTGCCGGCCGGCACACACCACAATTAGCTTTAAAGTATACTACTTAACAGCTATAGGGCGGCAGCCCTCTGGTTCAAATGCCTGTGCCGGCGGCAGCAGCTGCCGGCCAGCAACAGCCAGTGTTGGCCGGCAATGATTGCCGGCCAGCAACTACACAAGGTAGTACCCAGCTGCCGGCCACACTCTTGGTGACCGGCAGACAAGGACTGACATAAGCCGGCCGGCAAAGGTACAAGACCGATGCCAGCCGGCAGCAAAAGAACCAGAAGACTACCCCTGCCCGGCTGCCGGCCTCATAGGCCGGCTGCCGGGACAGGTACAGCACTAGAAGAAAATAGAATGGATGCCGGGATAAGAGTGTACACAACCCCCCCAGCCCGGCAACCGAAAGAGTGCATATAAGGAAGGGGAGAAACTTAATTCAGGCTTCCTTGACCAATGCCGTCCGGCTCTGCCGGCAGGCATGGATGAGGGACCAAGAGAGGTCCGGGCAGCACTCGAAAACATAAGACCCTTGCCGTCCAGCGTCTCTGCCGGCCGGCAATGGGCTTAGTCAATCCAAATCCCAACCTATACTAGGTCCAGAAGTAGAATGACATATGGTACAGTAATACCCCTGCCGGCCAGCTCTGCCGGCCGGCAAGGTACAGTACAGTAATGGCTAGGCCATTACGGAGATAGAGGGGGAAGGGACAAGAGGGTCCTGCCAACCTTGCTTTAGTGACAGATCACCCGTAGCCAAGAACTCTGTCTTAGCCCAAGGGAGATCTAAGGGAAAGGGCCAGCGCAGTAGTATAATACCTGCCAGCTTCCAGAGCACCAAAGCAAGGAAGGCGTTGCAACTCCCAAGGGAAGATTTATCCTCCCCGAGAACAGCAACAGGACTTAGTCTGGTCGATCACACAAGAAGGAATCATAACTACAGAAACCTTCGACAGTGACCTAAGGGAGCTCAGCTCCCTTTGTAAGTGTTAGGTCAGCGAGGGAGACTCTGCCCCAAGCCAAACAACACGGACTCAGACTAAAAACTCTGTTGTTCTGACCCTCTTTGAACCAGACTCTGCTGGAACAGGAAGGTACAGTAACACCCTAGTATAGTTTTATCGAAAATAAATTCGGAAAAAACCACTTAGGTATAAGCCCAAGGCTTAAACAGAGGGAAAGGGATTGCATACCTTCTCCGAAGAAAAGAAAGCAACCGGGGAGTATGATAAAGTATACTAAGGCTCCATAAGCAATTAGCCTAGGCACCAAGAGAATCGATTACCTAATTCACCGAAACTCTCACGTATACAATCTTGGAAATATTCCACACAGTCTAACATGTATAAAATATAGCCTAAAGCTTCAATAAAATTTTAATTACACTCGGAAAAACCATAATCATGCATTAAGTACTAGGACCAAACGACTAGGCTACATGGCCTAGCGTAGGCCAGAATGGCGAATACTTCGCCAAATAATACTAAGCACGAAAGGAAATCCTATGTAAAGCTAAATAGCTAAATTTTATTAAGCAAAACAACCAGGAATGTCACTCTGACTAACTAATTTATACCTAGCGAGTGACAGTGTCCAGGACACCTCTGGTAGGCTACGGCTCTTGTATCAAAGATTAATCCTATTAATCACTCAAAATTTACCAAGAGCCTACATTTATACATAACAGACACTATACTCAACTTATCCGAGGTCAACGAAGACGAAGAAGCCATGAAAAGCTGAATAAATCCAAGATTTGCGAGAAAAACAGGAAAAAACACCGAGTTGTTAAGCTACGCAAAAAGGAATGCAGATGGCGCCAGGATTGGCGCCAGGCACGCATACGAATCGGGGGATTGGGAAGCCTTGGGAGCGGCTCCCCCCTTTTTCTTTCCCGAATTCGTATCTCGTCAATCTCCCTCCTACGAGACGAATCTCTATTCAGGTAGTAGATTGCCATGTGACGTGTCTAGAATACGTCCTCTGATATGTCGCGATATCCCTTTCACGAGGGATACTCGCTCCAGGAGTTAGAATTCTGGTACCTTAAGGTAAATTCTCTGGGAATATCGCCGTAGTTGTAATATACCCTAGGAAGCTACCCTATAGGAACTTCCATCAGGACGACATGGCTTGAGCCCAAAAATATATATATATATATATATATATATATATATATATATATATATATATATATATATATATATACACATGTAGTATACAAAGTTCACTAAAACTCGGAAGTGTGCCCAGCTCCTATAGATCTCTCATTCTACAAGCAGAGGTCACCATCATGAGACTAAGGTTTCCGCTATACATAAAATTTACAAATTACATTCAATATGGAATTTAAACCCAGACGCTAAATGAAGTCTCCAATTATAGATAAAATATCACAGGCAAAACTCACTCTAAATCAGCTGCTCAGTCCTCTGAATGTGGCCTTTTCTTCTTTAATCCATCGTATCATCTTCCTGTAAGAAGAGGGAATCCCATTACTTTTAAAGGTTTAAAGGTCGCTCATGAATGGCAGAGGTTTCGACTTTTGAAGATGATTCACCGTATTATCTTTATCATTAGTACTAGCAAAGCTACAACCTATAAGCCCAAGAGCTCCAACAGGGAAAAATAGCCCAGAGAGATGATGAAATAAGAAAATAAATAAACTACTAGAAAAGTAATTAACAAATTAAAATAAAATATTTTAAGAACAATACCAAAATTACAACAAATCTTCCATATATAGGCTACTAATAAACTTAAAAAAACAAGAGGAATAGAAATAAAATAGAATATGGTGCCCGAGTGTACCCTCAAGCAAGACAACTCTACTCCTCGACAGTGGAAGACCATGGAAGAGAGGCTATGGCACTACCCAAGACTAGAGAGCAATGAAAAATATTTAGATGGCTGCAGCTTAAATCGACTCAATAAATACAATTCATCATAAATAAATTCTTAACTTGATGAAATAAAGAAAACTAAAACCAAACCAAAAAAAAATTATCAAAATTTCTGCTTTTCATCAAGAAAATACATCTCAAATACATATATAAACATTTAAACAATCAAATAAGCATGTTTATTAATATCTTACTTTCAAGTTTTACTAAGAGTCTTGTATCAGAATTGCCGATTTCTTAAAACGCTGTTCGAGAATCACTATTATCATTATGTGAATGTACGAACATTGCAGAGAACTAAAACTAAAAGGTCATTAACTTGTAAACCAATTATAAGTTAAAGAGAATGAATGAAATATATAAATCAACAATAGGCCTATATCTAAATTATATGTATACAGTATATGTATATCTTAGTTAATTTTACGAATTTCAATTTGTTTCTTACATTCTCATTCAACATTTTTCTTATAATATTCCTATACTGTATACTGTCTTGGGGTAGAGTTCTCTTGCTTAAGGGTACACTCGGGCACACTATTCTATCTTATTTCTCTTCCTCTTGTTTTTTTTTTATTTTTTAGTTTATATATGAAATATTTATTCTAATGTTGTTAGTGTTCTTAAAATATTTTATATTAATTGTTAATTACTTTTCTTGTAGGTTCCTAATTTCCTTTCCTCACTGGGCTACTTTCTCTGTTGGAGCCCTCGGGCTTATAGCATTCTGCTTTTCCATCTAGGGTTGTAGGTTATTAAGTAATAATAATAATAATAATAATAATAATAATAATAATAATAATAATAATAATAATAATAATAATTGCAGGGATGCACGACAACACGGAAAGCATTACTGATCCCGTCTTGGTTTACGATCTATATCCTGAAGGAAATGACAATCGCAGCTCTATGGTGAGTATTTTAATTTGTACACAAATTTAAATATATGCAAAAGTGTCGCATTTATAGAAATTAATAAATACATATGTATTGATGAGCGTATGTATATATGTATATATGTATATATATATATATATATATATATATATATATATATATATATATATATATATCAGACGAAAATCTCCCACCATCACCTAATCCGCACAAGCCAACGTGGTGATGCAAACTGGCCAAACCCCAGATATAAACCGACATGTCTGAGCTCTTTGACCTGTCCTGCAGTGGACTATTAACAACTGCATTTGTTGTTGTTGATATATATATATATATATATATATATATATATATATATATATATATATATATATATATATATATATATATATATATACTGTATATATATATATATATATATATATATATATATATATATATATATATATATATATATATATACAAATAAGCCATATATTTTGGTTCATTAATGTCTGGATTCTCTTATCATTAATCGAATGCCAAGTACAAACATACCAATTAGCTACAATGGCGAAGATGGGTTGATTTCAATTCGAAGTACAAAAAACCTGAATTCGACAAGTACAGAAAAATTGTCACTGACTTTTATCTTTCTTCGTGGCCAAGTGGTATGTCGTTGTTGTTACAAGTTTCGTGGACCAGGGTTCGGTTCCCGGCCGGTCAGAAGATATTATCTTTGAGTTGGTTTCACCTGGGACTCTGATCTCGAGGTCGGTAAGCGAATCCAGACATTAACATATCAAAATATAGGGCTCATCTGAATTTGAAAAACACGTCATATAAATAAATATATATATATATATATATATATATATATATATATATATATATATCTATATATATATATATATATATATATATATATATATATATATGTATATATATATATATATATATATATATATATATATATATAGATATATATATATATATATATATATATATATATATACACACAAATGGAGAAACGAAAAATTATATGGATTTTGTTCTCAGCGTTAAAGATGTAAACAAAATACCCACTTCAGTAATAAGAGAAAAATCTAATCAGGTTAGTTTAGCAATACAAAATAGGTACTACATGATGCAATAGAAGCAAGTGATGAAGAAATGAACAGTAATTTAAAAAAAAAAAATGTATTGGAATCAGCACAAGAGTTCCTAAACAAGATCAAGGAAAAATATCAGTAAATACAAAAACCTAATAAAAAAAAGATTGGAAATATGGGTAAAATCCAAGAAATTAAATAGAATTAGCAGAACTATCCAAAACCATAAATAAACTAAAAACTCAAGATATTCGTAAACACAATCACACCAAAATTGAGGAATCACTAAAGAAAGGAAGAAACATCAAATTGGTGAAAAGAAAACTTGGAAAAAGACACCAACAGATGTTTGCTTTAAAGGATTAAAATGGAAATATCCACAATAGACATGGAGTGATAAAATATTCAGGGGATTTCTATAAAATTCTATATAAACGTAACAGCAGCAGTAGATAAAGCATTAAAAGGCATGAAAAGAGGTAAGGCAGCAGGAGAAGATAGCCTAACAATTGATTTAACAATAGATAGGGATTTCATAGTAGTTTACTGGCTGAACTCTACACCAAATGTCTGCAAGAATGCTCTATACCTACAGCTTAGAAAAACTTCATCATTATACTAATTCACAACAACGGAGACAAAAAAAAAAAAATGACTCGAAAAATTACCGCCTAATAAGTTTACTCTACTTAATGTATAAAATATTTACAAAGATCTTATTAGGCTGAATAGCAAGACAGTTAAATTTATTCAACCAAGACAGCAGGCAGGCTTAGAAGTGGGTATTCAACAACTGGCCATATCCATGTAATTAACCAGTTGATGGAAAAATCAACAGAATATGACAAACCATATGTATAGCATTCATAGACTATGAGAAAACTTTTGATTCTGTCAAAACATCAGCAGTAATGAAAGCCCTTCAAAATCAAGGAAAATAAGAATCTTATGTTAGTGCACTTGAAGATATATATACAGGAAGTACAGCATTCATAAAACTACATAAAGATATATAGGAAAATTCCAATTGAGAAAGGAGTTAGACAGGGAGATTCGATCTCTATTAAATTATTCACAGCACGCCTAGAAGAAGTTCTTAAGAATTTAAATTGGAAAAAAATGTATGATTTAACATTAATGGGGAGTACCTTAACAACATAAACTCTGAAAATGACATATTCGTGTTTAGTGAATCATGGGAGGAATTACAAAAGATGATAGAAGACTTGAATACAGAAAGTAGAAATGTAGGACTGAAAATGATTATGAGTAAAACTAAGATAATGTTCAATGAAATGCACAGAGACAACAAATAAGAGTTATGGATGAGCCTCTAGAGATTGTTAATGAATATAGGTATTTAGGACAGACAGTGTTTCCAAAGGACATGAGACCGAAATTAAAAGAAGGAAAAACATGGATTGGAGAGCATTTGGTAAACAAAATGAGATTATGAAAAGTAAAATAACATATTCTCTAAGAGGAAAAGTAATTAATAAATGGTCTTACCAGTATCAATTTAAGCATCAGAAACTTGGAGCCTTACTAAAGCTTTAGAACATAAGCTATTTACAACTCAAAGAGCTATGGAAAGAAGAATGATGGGAATAACAAAAAAAAATAATAAATAAATAAATAAATAAAAAAGAGCAACATGGATACATGAGCACAGTAAAGTAGAGGGTATTCTAACAGCATATAAGAAAAAGAAATGGACATGGGCATGACATATAATGAGAATGACAGACAATAGATAGGCATTAACAATAACAGAATGGGTCCCTAGAGATTGTAAAAGAAGAAAAGGAAGGAAGAGAAGACGATGGATTGATGAACTAAGGATGTTTGCAGGGGTGGACTGGCACAGAAAGACCATAAACATGCACATGTGGAAGGGCATGTCTGAGGCCTTTATTCTGCAGCGGACTGGTAATGGCTGATGATGATGATATATACATACACACACTGTCAGATTAGTCAATTCAAACTGACTGCTACCACGGAGGGTGGATCCGGCCATTGCTGCCTTAAGAAAGGCCATTAACTTGTGATCCTATTACACTGTTCCTCAAGATATGGAGTATCTAGTCTAAAGATCTAAAACCCTTGATAGTGAAAAGTGAAATACCTTTGAAACCTGAGATGACCATCAACCCCCTCAGGCCAGCAAAAACCACAAACTGCTAATTTGGTGGCAGCATCAGTGAAAACTTGATATTGCTGCCCTAAGAAAAGACAATGATTAGAGATGCAAAAATATTGTACCCCAAGGCAAAGGAGCCCCTACTTAAGGGTTTTGGATCCCTTTGTGGAAGTATACACCCAAAAAATGTAATATGAGGCTTTTATGAGGACAATGGAAATCAGACTCTAAATTCATTAGGGAACCAGATAAAGAAAATAATTCCACCATCGCCACTACATGGGGTAAGTCACCAAAGGACCAAGAACACGGGTTTGCAGGTTATGACCTTCACTGAAATTGCAAAAAACAAATATACAATGAAAAATATACCAAAACTTAAGATTTTGAATATGTGGATATATGATCCAAATGAGAAAAATATACATGATTATTGATTTCTACTTGGATAGAAACCTACAGGTTTCGATACTTGGTGGGGGCAAAATTTGAAAGCAGTATGTGCAGGAATAAGTATAAAAAAGGATTGCGTATAGTGTAGGGGAAGTGTGCAGCATTTGTCATATGAAATCTGTTGGTGAGTGAAAGAGTACAATCGCATTACTTTGAGAATTGTATGGGCGAGATTGGGTATGGCAGGAGTGAAGCTTGTGATATAAGTGTATATGCTACAGAAAGGGAAAACAAACAATTTTAAAAGATCCATTTGTGGAAGAGAGAGAATCAGCCCGATTGTTCTTGGAGAACTCGAAAAGGGAAGTGTGCCATGAAAGCGGAATGTATAGATAAATGTCAAGAGAAATAGATGGAGTTGTTATATATAGAGTTCCTGGGGTATGGCGTCTCATGGGAATATATTTGGAAAGATATTGAATTGTTGAAAATATGGAAAGAAAAAATAGTGCAGAAACGAATTAACTATGTTAGTTCAGATAATGTGGAAGAAGCCGATGGATGTAATGGTGAGAAGAGTGGCTGGAGGTTAGTGTAAGACAAAATGCTTGTTGAAGTGACTTTTAAGGATGGAAGTAGGATGAGAAGACGAAAGACGCCATTGGTTGATGGATAGCAAATGGGATGCTACAGTGGAGTGGTGATAGTAAGGCTGAATGACTGAAACAGGGTTTGTGGGGTATGTATATTACTATTATTATCATTTATTATTATCACAAGCTAAGCGACAACCGTCGTTGGAAAATCAGGATGCTATAAGCCAAAAGGTTCCACAAGGAAGAATGGCCCAGTGATGAAAAGAAACAAGAACATAAACTACAAGAGAAGTAATGAGCAATCAAAATAAAATAGCTTGAGAAGACCAACTTTAAATCGGATATTTCATATACAAAATATAAAAATTAAAAAAAAAAGAGGAAGAGAAACAAGATACAATAGCATGCCAGAGTGTATCTTCAAACAAGAGAACTCTAACCCAAGACAGTTGAACACCATAGTACAGCGGCTGTCACTACCCAAGACTAGAGAATAATGGTTTGAATTTGGAGTATCCTCCTAGAAGAGCTGCTTACCATAGCTAAAGAGTCACTTCTACCCTTCAGATGAGGAGAGGTCCTACAGCAATAGGCAAGAAAAATAACTGTTTTGCTTCATGAAACTAAAAGAATTATAGCAGAATAACATTTCTAAAAATTTCAAAAACGTGCATGGTCGGATTTTAAAAAGTAATATAGATGACAAAATGAGTGATAGAAAAAGATAAAAGTGCGTGTTTTAAATTATTTGGTCATGTGGAAAGAATGCTGGATGATGAGATGGAGACAACTATGAATATTTTGGAGTGTGGAAGGGAGAACAAGAAGGCTTAAAATTCAGTGGATTAAAGAGTTGAAAGAACTATTGGGAAGGAAGGGCCCTTAATGTCCTGGAAGCTTCCTACTGCATGCTACAGGCAAATAGGGTAGAAAGTGCATGAGATTCTGATAGCCTGATGATGAGCCTTCTGTATAGATACATGAAGTGAGTATATTTGTTAGCTTTTCCATAATGAGTTCATCAATAATTCAGCAATTAACCATATGCATTTAGCAGTGATTATTGTGTTTGTTCTCTGGGTCCATCCACATTTGGGGAAAAGGGGTTAATGTTAACAAAAAATACCACGGTCTTACTGGGTCTCTGTGACCCACTGAAATTCCCATAAAAAAATCCAAAGTCTGTTGTTTCGATACGACAATTGATCCCAGAGATCCTAGCTGATGCCAAGCCACCTTTAAGTGGTCAGGGAAGTTAATGTGCCAAGTATTGATGGTCATCATGGAAGTACTGAGCAAACCCACTGATTGTAACCAGTCAATCACTGGTGGCCCCACAGCCAGTCTATCATTCTTAACTTTATATTTTTCTTACTGATCAAATTGGCTTTTGTATTCTGTGACAAATTGAAATGCTCCCAGTCCTATTAATAGTAATTAATATAAGTCAAAGGCTTATTTATATCATTATCTCTTTTTACTTGAACAATTTGTCTTCCACCAGGTGCTTCTAACTTTCAATGAGTCGTCCATGCCCAACCCTTTCACCGTGTGTTTTTGGCTTTATCCAACATATTTCAACGCGACAGAAAGTCCTCTCACACTCGCAGACCGAAATAGCTTCTTTGAAATTATAAGTAAGTAAAGTCCTTTCGTTTGAACATATTTCTCAAAACTAAATAACAGCATTATATGCAAAAAAAATTATTTTTTAGAACTAGGCAAAAATGGATTTTGAGCGAGGCAAAAATCTATTTTTGGGTGAGATGGCCATGACGTCCTGATGGAAGGTTCCTTCAGTAGCTTCCTGAGGGTATATATGACTACAGTGGATATTCCCAGAGAATTAAACTAAAGGTTTCACAGAATTCTAACTTCTGGCGTGAGTACCCTAAAGGTTTCCCTTTAGGATATCGTATATCAACAGGGGACGTATGCTTGACACGCCACATGGCTATCTACACCCCACATAGCGTTTACGCTTCGAGGGGGAAGGTGGCAAGTATCTAAGGAGCCGTTGCAAAGTTATCCGCCTACGTTACTGTTACGGTACCTCACGAAGTAAACAAACGGCAGCCATAGCTGTCCGCCATCTAGACTGACGTCACGTCCGTCCGCTCCATTCCTTATTCAGCGTTTCTGCAAGCTTCCAAGATACAATATGGAAGGGAGGGGCCTGACAGGCTAAACTAGAACTAGTAGGGCAGGTCCATCAGGACGTCATGGCCATCACACCCAATAATAGATTTTTCGCGTTTTTGGGCTCAAGCCATGACGTCCTGATGGAAGTGTACCAGAGAATTAGTGTATCGTGGTTTTCCCCATTTCAAAGTGCCTTCTACTTCAAACAATATTCCTTTGGTCTGGTTACCTTAGTGACCGTGACATATCTTATATGTCACTACCAGTGGCATAAACAATGACATGGCTTCTGCCCCCTTGGCAGGGAGGTCCTGTTTGGACAAGAGGAACATCTTGAAATACCCTGATGAAAATAAACTCACCTGGATGCGAGGATCGTGCCGGTCTCATGGACAGATCAGAAAGTTAAATATTTGTGTAGGAACAATATTTCACTTGCTTGGTGAGCATATCTCAGACAGGATAAATATTATACATAAATATAATAAAGAATAATTAGGGGCATTGAAACTCAGTAACAGCAATCTATTTTCATATGGGAAGGCGAAATAAGACGCATATGGTAAATAAAATGTCTATTTTATTCAAGAAATTGCAATAAAGTAAAATAAGGTAAATCATTTACAATAAAATTGTTGATTAACAGACATAGACCATGAACTGAAAGACGGTGATGTGGAATCTGAAAGGGAAGAACTTGCCTTTGTACACATAAGTTCCAGGGGAACTAAAGTCTTTAAGAGTCACAATACACTTCATGTCCAAGAACATGTGACACACGTGTTAAGAGTCTATGTCACTTCACCTTGAGGAAGAACAGTCTTTTGTGACACTAAGTGTCACCTGAAATCACTATGTAACACACTAGGGTCAACACAGGCACCCGTTGAGTTAGAGTCCCGAAAATAACTTGCTGTTCTACGCAGCACTTAGCAGCCGGTTTCAATAGACTACCTGCTGCTACCACGAATTGTTTAACTTCGTGCACCTGCTTCGCATAGTGTTTAAAGAACACCCTCGAGGATTTCCAGCCTGTGAAGGATCGGAAGCTTTCGAAATCCATACCTTGGAAGAGTTTAGGGAAGAGACGACTTTCCTAGGATCATGACCTGCGGGTGTACTGTCAGGATCCTCTGCGAATAAAGTAGGTGATTTTCGCTACCCGATGTTTCTCCTTTAAAAAGCTGTCCTCCGCCAAAGTCTGAAGTTCTTCGAAGATAGACCTTAAGACTCTCCACTGGGCACAGAGATACATCTTCCTTCAGAGGGCAGATTCTCCAAGGTCCCCATCTCTTGGTGGGAGTTCGTTTTTGGCGAGAAACGTAGGGTCGGGGAAGAGGGTAAGTTCCCCTGTGTCGGCGAACTGTACCTGCCCCTCTTCTCTTGATAATGCCACTATTTCACTGACTCGGGCTCCCGATGCGAGAGCAAAAAGGAAAATTACTTTTTGAGTCAAGTCTTTCAGAGGGCAAGATTCGTTGTCTAGGCTAGAGGTAAATTGGAACACCTTATCCAGGGACCAGGAAATGGGTCTCGGTGGGGGTGCAGGACAGAGTCTAGCACATGCCTTCGGAAGTTTGTTAAAGATTTCGTTGGACAAATCTATCTAGAAGGCGTACAGTAGTGGTCTTGTCAAGGCCGACTTATAAGTGTAAATCGTGTTGGCTGCCAAGCCTTGTCCATGAAGGTGAATAAAGAAGAACATACAAAAATCTATGGAGATTTCCGTAGGATTTTTTGCCTTGACAAAGGACACCCACTTCTTCCAGGATGATTCATATTGCCTTCTGGTAGACTTCGTTTTGTATTCCTCTAGAAGTCTAAACTTTTCTTCGAGATTCCAAACCTTTTCTTCACGGCTAGGGAGAGAAAATCATGAGATGAAGGTCTTGGACTTTCTTTGATGAATTGAAGACAGTCGACTTCTGCACCTGCTGGGAGAGAACTGGGTCCGGCAGAGGGATCAGCTTGGGTTGTAGCTCCAGGACTAGGGGAAACCAGTTGTTCCGGGGCCACTTGGGAAACACTAGGGCTGCTGTTCCCTTGAAGGTTCTCAGTTTGGAGAGGACTTTCAGCAGAAGATTAGGTGGAGGGAACAGGTAAATCTTGGACCATCTGTTCCAGTCCAGGGACATGGCGTCCACTGCTTCCGCTTTGGGGTCCTCGTATGGGGCCACATACCGAGGAAGTTGATTGTTGTCGCTTGTTGCGAAGAGATCGATCTACACTTCCGGGACTTGACAGGAGATGAAGGAGAATGATCTTGCGTCTAGGGACCATTCTGACTCTATGGGGCTTGTCCTCGATAGAGCGTCTGCCATCACATTGTGGAATCCTTGTAGGTGAACTGCAGACAAGTGCCATTTCTTCCTGTCTGCCAGACGGAAAATGGGCAGCAGCACTTGGTTGAGGTGGGGCGATCTTGAGCCCTGACGGTTGAGACATCTGACCACCACGGAGCTGTACAGAGTTAGACGAGTGTGGATCGAAGGACGAGGGGATAGTTTCTTCAGAGTGAGAAGAACCGCCATGGCCTCCAAGATGTTGATATGAAACGTCTTGAACAGTGGAGACCATGTTCCTTGAACTTGTCGTTGGTGGGAGTGACTCCCCCATCCTTCTAGCGAGACATCCGTGTGGATGTTGATCGATGGAGGTGGTGGTTGAAGAGTAACAGATCTTTTCAAGGTCCTTGCTTTTGACCACAGCTTGAGGAGTGAGCGAAGCCTGTTTGGTAGGGGTCTCTTGAGATCTCTTCGAGCGATGGATGCGTTTCGTCTCCAGACTCCCGAAGCATCCTTTAGCTGTGCTCGTAGGACTGGGTCTGTCACTGAGGCGAACTATAGGGAGCCAAGTACTCGCTCCTGCTGTAGTCTTGAAATCCATTTGGATTTGAGAAGTCTTTTGACAGATCCGGCTATTTCCTTCCTTTTCTTCAGAGGGATGGAAAGGCGGTGTGACTGAAGGTTCCAATGGATTCCTAACCATTGAAACTTCTGAGCTGGAGACAGGAGAGACTTCTTGGTGTTGATTTTGAAACCCAGATGTTCCAGGAATTGGGTCACCTTTCAGCAGGCTCGCAAACATTCTTCTGACGATGACGCCCAAACCAGCCAATCGTCTAGGTAAGCCATCACCTGGACACCTTGAAGGCGTAGCTGGTGGACGATCGTGTCTGCTAGTTTGGTGAAGATTCTTGGAGCCACGTTGAGCCCGAAGGGCATGGCCCTGAAGGCGTAGTTTCTTCTTTGGAGCCTGAATCCTAGGTAGGAGGAAGCTTGGTGATTCATTGGAATGTGCCAATAGGCATCCGCCAGGTCTATTGAGACCGTGTAAACCTTGTGAGGCAGTAGGGCTCTTATATGTTGAAGAGTCAGCATCTTGAATTTGTTGTTCACAATGAACTTGTTGAGAGGGGACAAGTCGAGAATGACTCTGAGCTTGTCTGAGTTTTTCTTGGGAACACAAAACAGTCTTCCCTGGAACCTGGTGGACTTTACCCTCTTGATCACCTTCGTGTTCAAGAGTTCTAGGACATATTCTTCTAGGATGGGGGTTGAAGGCTGGAAGAATTGGTGGAAGATTGGAGGTGGTTGTATCCAACTCCACCCTAGTCCCTTCTTGATGATGCTGTGCGCCCAAGGATCGAAGGTTCAACGATCCTGAAAGTGGCGGAGTCTTCCTCCCACCGGAAGCACTTCATTGCTTCTGGTTTCCCGAGGGTTTACCACCTCGGCCGCTTGCTCCCCTTCCTCCTCTGCCTCTGGAAGGACGACGAGAGGAGTCTCTGCTCGAGCCTCTACCTCTGGGACGAAAGGTAGTGGACTGTCTTTCGTAGGCAGGGGTGAAAACTGGTGATTGGGACACCACCGGCTGAGGGACCAGCTGAAAGGTCTGCTGTGGCTGGGCCACTATCTGGGGAGTAGCAGGAGCCGGAAACTGGCGTTTGGCTTGACGCTGTTGGGGTCTAGGCTTGGAGGATTTCCTCTTAGATTGCGGACCTTCATCCTAAGAGGACTTCCTCTTACGGGAAATGCCCCACTTGTTGAGAAGGTTCCGGTTCTCAATGGCAGCCTTGTCCACAATCTTCTTCACCAAAGCTGTTGGGAAGAGGTGTTTGCCCCAGATGTTGGAGGATATCAGTTTCCGGGGTTCGTGCTTCACGGCTGCATTGGCTAACACGAACTCTCTACAGGCTCTCCGGGCATTGATGAAGCTGTACAAATCCTTCATCACTGTCGCAAGGTGGGTCTTGGCAAGAACCATGTAGAAGTCCGGGAACCGAATGTCCCCAGCCATTACCTCAAGTTGAACTTGATGGGATAGGGAGGCAGCCAGCCTCTCCTTCGTATCTTGTTCCCTATGTAGCAGATGGTCGTTATGCTTGGGGAGATCTTCATTAAACTGACGTCCAGCGACGTCAGGTTCCAGCTTCCCAACCGTGAAGGTAAGTTGGATATCCTTCCAGCTTTTATCGTCGGGGGTAAGGCGAGGGAGAGAGGCCTACACTCCTCCAGTGTAGGGCAGGGCTTTCCTTCCTCCACCGCCTTCAAGACCGCGTTTAGAACCTTTTCCATGAAGGGAAAGATCATGATAGGAGGAGCAAGAAAGGATGGATGCTTCTTGCTCAACGCTGGCATCTTGGAGTTAGTGAAGCCTCAACTCTTGAGGCAATCAGCCAGCATAGCCTGGGCCTTGGAGTGCTCGAGTACGATCACTTCCTTAGGTTCGGTCTCCTCCTTGGAGGCCGGTTCGGACTTGAGCTTGACATAACAGTTCGGATATGCCTCAAAGCTAGGGTAGAACTCTACCTCTTCAAGGGGAATGGCACCCATTTTGTCATTAATGAATATGCGCCCCGTCGTTATTGGCATGTGCTCGGCATACCTCCAGGGATTTGACACCGAGCAAGGAGGAAGCTGTTTAACCGAGAGTTTCTACGGTTGCTGCCAGCCCATGAAATGCCTCTTGAGGTCCTCTTGACCTTTGCGGAACCTCTCGTCCAGGAGTGCCACCGGGACTTGGATGGTATCCTGGGTGGTTAGCAGCGCAGGAAGCGAAGCAGCAGAGGTAGAGGGAACTGGCTCCTCGACCACAGCAGAAGCCGCAGAGGGTGCTCGGGCGACCTCGCCCTCCGAATCAGGGAACTCCACCTGATCCTCTTCTTCTTCTTGACCCTCGCCCATGAAGGTCCTTTCGGTGTTTTCGGACACATCTGACATCCTCTCCACCTCGTCGATGTGACAGCTTTGGAGAGCGGCCGCAACGTCCGGTTCGACCGTAAGTTGGACACAGGGAATCTCGTCCTTAGGGATCACGGCATCAGCTGACACCTTAGGGAAGAGAAGGGCCCTCATCTTCTCGTTGAGGAGATAAGGCCCTGTGGCGTTTTTCTGAAAACCGCGCACTCACTTGCGCAGTTTCTCCCGTTCATTGTCCCGGGCCTCCGTGGACGGAGGGTTATCGAACGCCTCATCAAGAAGGCTTTTGCAGACGGACCAAGTCTGCGGATCCCAATACTTGAGGTTCCCCTTCTTGGCGGCACAAGCAGCGTGGGTCCGGCACGCCAGATGCCCGTAAAAGTCAGGGCGACAAACTCCGCAGAAGAAGCTTTCACACTTCACGTACTCCTCCTGTAAAAGAAAGAGACAATGAGTACCTGAAAGTCAATATCACATGACTTACAGTAATCTTAGATTAAAATTTAAGTAGCAACTTATAATATATAAGATTCCTTTTGGTTATGAGCTCAGGATAGGTGAGCTAGAAAGGAAGTAGAAAAGACACATATTTGTGACTCCTACCCAGCCAACTGCCGCGATCTTACACTATAAGCAATTCCTTAGAACCTGTATGGTCCTAAAAGGAGGGGAGAGCATCCGTTTGGATGAGCCAAGGTTAGGCTCCCTTTGGGGAATTAATTATAGAGAGGTGTAAAGCTGAAATCATTCAGTTTATATAGAAAAAAGGGGGAAATAGATTAAGCCCCTTTTTGTAGGTTTAGGTCCTAGCAAGAGACTGCACAAGGAAGCACAGAATATGCTAGAAATGTTTTACTGTACAACCGTATACAATAGTCTTCGTTCTATGGTACGAAATACCAGACGAGTACTGGCTATTATACATAGCTGCACAATAATGACTCCAGGCAAAGGGCTGGCAGTCGGGAGGGGTGACTGTCCACTGTAAGCCAAGGCTAGTAGTGCCGGCAGACTGACGGCGAGCCAGAGGCCCGTCTAGCGCCGATAAAAACTCCACTAAAGGTGAACCCATCGTTGTCTACATACCAAGTGGCAGAGAGACAGGAAGACACTTTGGGAATGGCGGGTCGCCGGCAAGACGTCGGCCCCCGGCAGCCGGTAGGCAACTGGTAATGGTAGACCATCACTGACATCATCCAATGAGGCACGAAGGTTACCAAGGAGGCAGGAAGGTTACCAAGGATGCCGGCGGCTAGCACCGGCAGGTGGAGGCGACAGTGGGCCGGCAACGAGATAGTGAGAGAGAAAGGTAAGGAGGGAAGATAAGGAAGGGTGATACCCGGTACCCAAACTAATCTTCCTCCGGAAGGAGTGTTCACATGAAAGGGGAGGATACACCTATCATCCGGCGGCAGAGAGCCGGCAGTTGGCTATGTTGCCTGTGGTAGCCCAAGGGAGGGCCAGAGAACACTCAAAGAAGGGAGGTCTTCCGCCGGCAGGCCAACCGCCGGCACTATCCCATAGTTCAACTATGTTAGGGAAGTGCAGCAGAACGGACCACCTAGCAGAAGAACACAGCCAATCCCACAACCCGCCGGCAAGCGGAGGAGTTGTAGGACGGCAGACAGGGGTGTGATAGCAAGCCAACACAAAGGGACAGAGTGGGGGAGGGGGAAAGGGTCCTGAGAGGGAGTGATGAGGGACGGGGACACACCCTTACACTCCCAGGAGAAGGGAATCTGTTTGAGGGCTAGCCTATCTAGGAGGAAGAGAACGCTCTCCAACCTAAGGCAGGTTAGCTCAGTTTCGGTACAGGACTAGTGTCCTGTCCTAAACTATAAAGAAACAGAATTCCACTGATTGCCTAACCTAGGCTAGGAGAACCGTTCTCTCAGACTAGGCAAGACGGGTAGGACAAGTCGCTAGGCTACAGGGAGGAAGGGCTGTGACCCAACCAAGTGCACACTAGAGGGAAGGGCAGAACCCTTCCACCTTTATCCTCCAACCAGGACCAGAAGGACAAAAACATTCTCCTAAGGTGAGCTGGGGTGAACGACAAGTACTCTGGGGTTCTGTCCCAACTCAAGCCATTGAACAATGGCGAGGAGAAGGAAAGAACAATCCTAGTCCAACCTACCCGAATACTATTCGAGGTAAAGAGGACTAGTATGTAGCCTACGCTACCACAGAGGGAGGAGATTACCTTAAATAAGGTAACTGGGGAGGTAAGGAAGCATACAAGGGCCCCAACGTTAGGTTAGGGGCAAGAGAGTCGATGGTAAGACCACCCACAACCCCTTGTATGGTCCCTAGAAGGCAAAATAACACATGTGCAACCACTGAATCTTGTATGAATAAATGCCTAAATCTTCATTTCGTAATTTAACACTAGGAACACTTATTATATCATGCAAGAAGTAAACGTGAACACTTAGGCATCGAGCCTAGGGGTTAGGCTAGCAGTCTAGCATAAGGTTCGGCTAACTATGTTCGCCAAAGAATACTATCGGCATAATATAACTAATTCCTAGCAATGAAGAATAAATAACTAATGATATTCTAATTAGTTATTAGACCGGGAATGCTGTTCTGGCTAACTAAATAAAGCATGCGAGGCAAACAGCAGCGTCGCAACATGACGCCTCCGGTCAAGGCACACCTCTGCCACAAAATACAAGATTTAAGGATAAAAAATCGTTACTTTACGGCTAGAGCTTATCTATACAATACAAGAATATGGTACTTAATTTTCCAGAAGAAGGCGAGGCTGAAGATTGCGACATGACATAAGAAATAGCGTACACTGGGAAAAACCAAACTATGCAGGGACGCTACTAAAAACGGAATGAAGCGGATGGACGGGACATCAGTCAAGATGGCGGACAGCTATGGCTGCCGTTTGTTTACGTCGCGAGGTACCGTAACAGTAGCGTAGGAGAATAACTTTGCAACGGCTCCTCAGATAACTTCCCCCTCGAAGGGTAAACGCTATGTGGGGTGCAGATAGCCATGTGGCGTGTCAAAGCATACGTCCCCTGTTGATATACGATATCCTAAAGGGAAACCTTTAGGGTACTCATGCCAGAAGTTAGAATTCTGTGAAACCTTTAGTTTAATTCTCTGGGAATATCCACTGTAGTCATATATACCCTCAGGATACTACTGAAGGAACCTTCCATCAGGACGTCATGGCTTGAGCCCAAAAAGTATTGTAATTCCAATGAACGAAGTACTTGTTCTTTGAGATCAGACATAATAAAAAAAAACTGAAAAATTCTTTTAAAATATGAGATAAAACACAAATTAATATTTCAATATAAAGGCAAAATGTTTTAGATTCTTCTAAATATTTCTTTGGAACTGAATGTATGAGATGATTTTTTTGTATTCCAACAAAGAATTTTACTAAGATACTATGATAAACTTTGTTTTGAGGAACGAAATCTTTTAGAATCCTTGATTTGTACAGCACTGTAAATGTATAAAAGCTGGGAATCGTACGTGGATCAAAATAGTTGATTGTATTATTTAAACTTAGGTAGGGCCTATTTCAAAAGTATTATCCAGCCACAACTGTTAACCATAAGAATTATATCTAAATCCAAGTATTCTCATCACATTTAAATGACTATTAATTGTTTACTTAAAAAAAAAAAATAACTTTGCAGTTGAAGACTAGTCTTTAAAACTATTCATTTATATTCAGTGTTGGAAGGCAAAATTGAAGTCACCGTCAACCAGACTTGCCCATACCCGACTGACACTTCATCTCTTGATGCGCATCATTGGCATCATTTTTGTGCATCTGTAAATGCCACTTTCATCCACTTACACTTGAATGGAGAACAACATGATATTGACCTCACAAAAAGAAAACAGTGCAAACGTCCACTACTTGATTTGGAATCACTCTCTGCCATGATAGGCTCTAACAGAAATGGATTTGAATTCACTGGTATGCTCGGAAACCTACAAATATTCCCAGAGCAACTGACATTCTCTGAAATGACAAAGCTTTATCACTGTGATTCTGAACATAAAGACGACATAAAGAATTTCACTGCAGAATTAAAAGGAGCTACAACCACTGAAAAAGAGAAACGCCATTTGTGCAAACCCCCACCTCCTGAATTTATAGCTTTGTTCAAGACACAAACAACGCAACAGGAGGCCTTTGAATTCTGCCAAAAGTTAAGAGGTCGACTCATCAATGAATCAGATGATTTTGGCTTCATCACTCGTCAGATCACCATAAATAAGGATGTGCTGGATAAATCAATTTTGTTCTGGACACAAGAAAAATCAGAAGATGAAGACCACGGATATGTCTTGAACATCAACCGTGGACGTTGTCCCCAAAAGCTTAAATATACACGATCTGTTATCTGTCACATCACAGCCTGTATGATTCCATTTGGAAATCCAATTTTACAAAAAGGAAAAACAGTTGACACTTTGTATACATTTCCTTACAAGGGAAAATCAATATTCCAAGCTAAATCTGGTTACATCATCAGTAGTGATAAGTGCCCTGATAATCCAGATGAAAACTGTTTGGTTGGAAAGCTTAGAGGTGACATCCTCCAGTACACTGAACTGGACAATTCTAAAATACCTTTGGGACGGAAAATCTGGAAAAATCCAAACTCTAATTCAGCATTCAATATTACACTGGGTCAGTGTGGTGAAGGACAATTTACATGCTCAAATGGCCATTGCATTGACTTACATAATAAATGCGATGGTCAACCCCAATGCTCAGATGAGTCAGATGAGGGTACCATATGCCTGCATATACAAAAGAATAAAGTGTACCAAACAAACATTTGCCCCGAGTCAAATCCAGAAGTTGAACTAGCAGTGAAGCTCGACTCGGTACAGGAAGTGTCAATGGAGAGGAATGACATGAGCGTAGTGCTTACAATAACCAGCATGTGGAGAGATGCCAGAGTGACATTCATGAATCTCAACAATGTGACTACACCACTCTACTATGAAGAAGCTCACTATCTATGGTATCCTAAACTTTACTTCAGTAATGCCCGGTATGAAGACAATCTACACATGCAATTAGATTCAAATTCTAAGTCAGTTCTGACGTATTACCTACAAGCTGGAACCAAGGGTAAAGAAACTCTCAAAGACAGTTATGAAGGTAGGTTTTTCAATTATGTAACTGCTTAAATAGAAACTTATAGGCTGTGTTTTTACAATTGGTCATAAATGCAATTTAATCATTAATGCCTCAAAATTTAATGGAATTCATTTAAGAATAACATTGCTAGGCATTCAAAGCATTTTTGTTTTCCCTACAGCAGTAAAGTTGGTTATGTCTATAAAAAACTAGGTTAGATTAATACAGTCAAGAGCTAACAAAGGCCCTGTCCCTTTTCCCACAGGTAGAATTCAAGTAATTTAGGCAAGGCTTTCATAATTCAAGTAATTCTTACAAGGCATCAATATGACAAATTCGTTGATAATTTGTATTTTTCCCTAACTAATACAAACCTTTAATTACTTATATAAGGATATATCTTGGCAAAGCTGGAAGGTAGCCTATTAGACTATTGGTGCGAGGTGGCAACCCTACCCAAAACTTGGGTAAGGGGTGACTAGTGGTACCTGCCACCTGTATATGACTCACAGAGTGATGAACTAGTCAACTTTTCTTTGCAGGCAGGAGTTATTGGGGACAGGTGATGGCGGGACAATTTGTATAAATAACTACAGGTTTGTATTAGTTAGGGAAAAATACAAATTATCTACGAATTTGTCATTTATTCACCAAACTAACAAAGCTTCCATTATTTATATATGGATGACTCACCTTTTAGGTGTGTGGATAAGTCCGATCACTGGCATAGTCATTAACCTGAGGTTTACCTAATATAGTATTAAACTGTTATCAAGGGAAACCTTGCCACCTCGCTTTCCAATACAAAAGGGAATGATAGCGGCTTGAGCAGAGTGGATGAGAGATATAGCATATGAACGTCTAAGTAAGAGTGTTCTAAATAGGAACCTTACATATAAAAATAGACGTTTCCCAATGGCTACCTTGCTGGAAGCTTTGGGGACATAGGAACCTTACACATAAAAATAGATGTTTCCCAATGCCTACCTTGCTGGAAGCATTGGAGATGTTGACAAGTATATTAACAAATTATACTAGGCTACACAGGGGAAATGGTTATTACCTGCAGTAGTTGAAACCAGCTTGCAGAGGAACTCATGTCACTGTGACCCAAGAGAGGGAAAGATGCAGAAAGGAAAAATGGTCAGACAATTTCATTCATCACAGACTTAACCCGAGTAACCAATGCCTTCAACCAACTGCTACCCATCCAGTAAGGAGCCGGAGGTAATTTGAACCACTTGTTGAGTGGCCACAACAGGACCGATAGAAAACGTATCGAGTCTCCTGTAGGTTACGTCTCGTAGGTAATGAGTTGTGAGCATAGCTTGGTATTTCCAAACAGCTGATTGTAAATTTACGATACGGAGAAGTTGTATTGGAATAGCAGGGATGTACTGATACCCCTGACATAATGAGCTATACGTTTACAAGCTGGAGGATGTTCACTATTGACAGCTCGGTCAATGACCTTCCAGATCCAGGCTGAAACAGAGTTTTTAGTGATCATCCTTTCAGTTCTACCCAAGCTAACAAACAACGATGGTAGCCCTAGTGTGTCTTCTTCTTGAACGTGAACGACACCCTCGCAAACGTGAACGCCACCCACACGAATGTAAATGTTTTTCACGTCTTGAACGAATTCTCCGCGAACGTGAGCGTCGCCCTCATGAACGTGATCGTCAATCTCGTGAATGTGAGCATCGTACTCGTGACCGTGAATGTCAAGATTGTGAACGTCTAGACTGAGACTGAGATCGTTGAACTTGTGAATGTGAATGCGAATCTCGTGAGCATGAGTTTACTCGTGATTGTGAGGGTATATTTCTCAGATTTTGAACTCTTATTATAACACTTACAGAAAGCAGAACGCCGACACTGAAATAACCTTTGTTCTCGTGAGAGCGAAGCCCTAGAATTAGAATGCCTTTGTGAAGAAGTGTGTTGAGATTGTGAAAACCTTTGATCTTTAACGTTAACATCAGATTGTCGTGAACGACATCCAGACCAACCAGGAAGACGAGGTGATGAGTCTCGTCCTGTGATCTCTTAACAGAATAAATTCTGTTCTCATCCTTGGATTGCCGCAAATGAAATCCCGACCGACCAGGAACACGAGGAGATGAATCTCGCCCCTGCGATTGTTGATCAGAATAAATTTCCATTTCATCACTGGATTGCCGCGAACGAATCTCATCCCTGCGATCGATGAATAGATGCAGATCATCAGGCAGCACCAATAAGAAGAGGGTTAGTCTATGAGTAGTCAATATTCCTAAACGGAGAAACAAAGGTCTGTACATAATGACACGACGGAGCCACCAAATGATAGGATGGTTTGGCATCAGTAAGATGTCCGGAGGGAGAAAGTAGAACTTCACAAATGCCCAGAGAGAAGTTGGCCACAGGTGAAGAATCTCTCTCAGCCCCACAATGAAGGCAATGAAAAAGCGCTTCCTTCGAAGGGGAAGAAGAAATCCCAAAGAAGGACCAAGACTGCTAGACATCTGAAATAGAAAAGGGTATCTCAACGGCAGAAGGAGAAGTTGTTTCTCAAGAGGAAGCAACAACACCCTCAAGTACGTGAGATCGTCTAGGAGTTAAAGGGACTGCGTTCCTACTCAGTCATTCCCCGTAGGAAGACGGTCAAGAAGGAGCTTTGGAAAGAGGTGATAGAGAGAGCAAAGAAGGAGAAGATACTTGTGATTGTTTTGTCTCCGAGTTGGACTCAGAGAGAAAACGATCTCGCCTAGTCTTCTTCTTCCTGTGCTTCCCAAACTTTTTCCACTAGGAGGCAGACCACTCCTTACACTCGTCACAAGGCGAATCTTGCTAGCAACGACGTCCTCTACATGTCGGACACAAAGAATGAGGGTCAGTGTCAACCGAAACCAGGGCATGTACGCATATCGTAAACTAAACACGAACACACTTGAAAAGAGAAAGTAAGCATAAAATGAGCGCAAAACAAATAATATTCGTCAATGTCTATGGCAACCTTGAGGAGGAGAGAGAGGAAACGTCCGCTCTCTGCAAGCCAAAATGAAAAAGTGACTAGTTCATCACTCCGTAAGTCATATACAGGTGGCTGGTACCACTGGCCACCCCCTACCCAATTCATGGGTAGGGTTGCCACCTGGCACCCAATGTCTAATTGGCTACCTTCCAGCTTTGCTGAAAGATATATCCATATATAAATAATGGAAGGTTTGTTAGTTTGGCGCACAAATAACATATTCCATGGCATTTTTAGACAATCAAATACCTTTTTTTGAGAATCAACGAAAACTCTGGTAGTTATGCCTGGCATCAATAAGACTTGTATTTCGAGTTCTTTTATCAAAACTAGCTAGGATTTAATCTTACCACCCATTGCTTTGGCAGAGGGAACAACACTAGTTTGTTATAAATATTAAAAATAGTATTCATGCTAAGATGACATTAAATAACAATGTATTTTTCTCTACTGAGATAATATATATAAAAATTTATATATACATATAAATATATACACACACATTATATATATATATATATATATATATATATATATATATATATATATATATATATATATATATTTATATATATACATACATACATATATATATATATATATATATATATATATATATATATATATATATATATGAGATAAATTTTGCACATTCAGACGTGTTTTTCATATTCAAATAAGCCATATATATTTTTGATACATAATGTCTGGATTCTTTTAACGACCTCGGGATCCGAGCCCCAGGCGAAATCACACAAAGACAAGAGCTGTGTGATTTTGCCTCGGGCTCTGATCCCGAGGTCGTTAAGAAAATCCAGACATTAATGTATCAAAAATATATATGGCTTATTTGAATATATATAATATATATATATATATATATATATATATATATATATATATATATATATATAAACATATTAATATATGTGTGTTTATATATATAAAATATATATATATATATATATATATATATATATATATATATATATATATATACTATATATATATATATATATATATATATATATATATATATATACTGTATATATGTATGTATGTATATATATATATATATATATATATATATATATATATATATATATATTATTTCTTTTAACATTTGTTATAATATTCAACATCATTTGAATTCGAAACACTCCATGACTTTGAAATATTCAGGTGTGTCTTAGCAATAATTATCATGACAAAAAATCCAAAATGATAACCAATCTTTTCCCTCTACTCTACAGTTCGAGAGCATCAAGGAAGTGATGTCAACATCACCCGCTCAGTGCAGTATCTTTACACCTTCCACTGTGCTTATAATTACACACTCTACCCTTTTGATACCCAAGAGTGCCGTATGGTCATTGAACCAATGAAAAGCCCAGGATGTATGCCAATGTTGCGATCTAGAGCGAAGAGAAATCCCATTAAGAGTGAACTCACAACTGTTTCCATGTACACAGTCAGCAAAGCTCACTATTGTTCCGGTACTCTAATCACAGGAGAAGATGTCATCTATTTGCATCTTCTTCTCTCAAGGAACTTTAGTTCACACGTTCTGACCATCTTTATCCCATGCATAATCCTCTGCCTGCTTTCTATGCTGACCCTGACCCATTTCCAGCTGTGCAACTTCACTGATAGGATCACAGTGACACTCTCACTGTTGATTGTCCTAGCTTCCCTCTTCTCTCAGGTGTCTTCCACTCTGCCTGAATCTGCTGAACCTAAGATGGTAGACATGTTCTTTGCTTACTGCATCATCAGGGTGAGCTTTGCTTTTTTCATCCACTGTTCTATTGAGAAAAGCATCAGAGCTCAGGCTGAGAAGATGCAGGACAAAGTGACAGCGATGGATCCGCTTTCGGATATGTACATCAAGATAACGTGCCATTCAAACACTAAAGGCCCCAAATACAATATACCAAGGATCATCAATGGCCTGGGCATCATTGCCATGATTTTTGTTGATATCTGTATCATCTGTATCTTCTCTTATTTGGCAGCTTCAGATCACATTGAGAAGAAACAACGCCTGGATGACTTACTCTCTCAGTATGACTCATAACATGGGCCATCTGCACTAAAGGCTCATTATAAACATAAGTGGTAGGAAAGACTTGAGTACGGAACATACGACAGATAACCTAAGTCAAAGGATATATCAATTTTCTATTTACTTTTGCTAACTCACTTCATGGTCATTTGTAAAATATTCTTTCTTCTTTTGAAATCTCATTTTGGTATACTGAAGAACTAAATAACCACATAATTTTCATAATAGGATTTCAATTTTTTCATTCCCTTCTTCATAGAAAAATAACTGTCATTCACTTAGTTTCAGAATCATGCTCCAGATGTGTATTTCATATTCCTAAGGCACTATGAGTTCAGTATATACCACATGGAATAGTTTAACTCCCAATGATATGATATTGTATCATATAATAAGTTACTCAACATAACCTTTAAACAAGTCTCTGATTTAGAGCTATGTAACAGACCTACTCATACCACTTTTTATCTTACTAAAACTGTTATGCCTTAAAAGTACTACAAAAATAAATATGTAAAAGACGTTCGACCAGCTTCACTTTTCCAAGAAATTAAAGTTCTTACTTCATCAATGGCATGAATTCATTGGTTACATCACACAATTCCTTAATGTTTAAATTGTCTTTTCTTCAAAGCACTTTCTCTTGAAGAAACCATTTTGCTAAGATTCATTGGTCTACAATGGTTCTCCCATACATTCTTCCTAGGCCTGCTAATATCTCAGTTTCAGGCCAACAGCAAACCCAATACTGTCTTTAAAATATTATCATTATTCATGGTCATAAATTCAATAGAAGGACGTCAAATAATGGCCCATTTTTTAAAATATCATCTTCACAACTAGAATGTCTATTTTGTAAAAGATTAAAATAAGGACAAGGGAAATGTAGCAAAACACAAATTAAAATAGTAATCAGAGAAGTAACAAAAAAAAATAAGCATATAAAAAGGTTCACTATGAAAGTCTTGAAAGCAACCAGATGGTGCAAAAGCATATAAATAATGGTGATATAGCATCCTCTTAGTGTGTTTACTCTAATGCCTTTCTAAGATATTGTTGATCGAGTAGATTTTTTCAAAAGTGTACTCAGATGTTTCAAAGTTGCTTAAAAATATCTGGCTCATCCCCCTGTAACCACGCTATGCCTATTTGAACTAATTTGCCCGTTATGGATATAAGCATTTGCAAAATTAAACACACTGATGACCATCACTTCCCACTTTGTATAACATAGGATCAAAGTGAGATTTCATATAATAGTTCAACGTTAAGAAGTAATATATACATAAAAATTAATTTTCGTGCTTTAATATAGACAAGATTGTAAAAGGCTAAACTTACATACTATACTGTAGATATCATCATTCTTGGAACAGTGCTTTTAGGTCTGCTTGTTGGGGACAAAGATAAATATAAGCCACTCATTGGTAAGTAATTAATTATATCAAGATTATAGTTCGGTATACACTAGAAGTAAGACATAAGTAAACATTTCCAAATAAGTAAATTTAACTGTTAGGGCATAGAATTCAGTATAAGTAAATTTTCAAGCAGGTAATTAATATAAATAAAATTTATTAGTCAACTAAAGACATGAGACATTTTAACTCACCTGGTGCTGTTTGGGTTGTGAGTTGCTCTTCGTCAGGGTCGAGGGTTTCGTCATCTATGGAGTCTACATCCTCCTCATTAACCTTGATCTCACTCTCGTAGCCTTGCATGCTGGCAACCCAATTCGGTTTAGCATTCCCAAAGCTGAAGAAGCTGGGAAAAAAAAAAAAAAAAAAAAAAAAAAAAACGTAGTTATTGTCATCAGTATGAAATTTGCATCATCACAGCTGTTTTACAAACGTAATAATGACCCCATAGATAATTATATATCCCTTGGCTTTATAAACATTACAAGTACATAATATTGTTATTTCAGTCTCATCAATTCCATTGAAAATGGCACTAAAAGTAATTTATGAATGTTAATGTCATCAATGTCTTATAAACTTCAAAATGAAAAACGCATAAGAAGTTATTCCATATTCCTATACTATATAAATATAACGACAAGTAACACATACTTCCATGATAACCATCAATAATGGACTATTAATGCGGGTCAAAATGATCACCACATGTTTAGCCTGCAAAATAACGCCCTTATAAGCATAGCATAGTCGCAGGGAGACCGGGCAATAAAATCCTTATGAGCATAGCGTGGACATAGGAATGCCAGTCAATAAAGTCCAAAGGGCATAACGTGGTCACAGGGATACCAGACAATAACGCCTTTAAAGAACAGGCAAGAACCCCATATTGTACTCAGACCTTGCAGTCAAACTAATTTCATCTGTTTCCTCTAACAACACATTGATTTCTAATGTATCATGAAACAATCATTTAGCTATGCTATGTGAATTTCTCAGAAACTAGCTATATCTAATGGCAATGAAGGGGTGCCAACAGTGAGAGTAATTCAGAGCAGATCTGTACACTTTGAGAGGCGAACCGATAGTTTCATTTTGGCACTCATTTACACACATGTGCAAACAATAGATCACTCTAATTTGCAGAGTACATAGCTGATGAGTGCTGTCTGCACTCTAATTTGCAGAGTACATAGCTGATGAGTGCTGTCTGCTGAGAAATGTATGTCACACCAGTCATATTCATTATATTTGTAAAGTTCATGAAAAAAAGCCCATATGGGCTACTTGCTAAGGCACAGAAGCAACAGTTCTATTTCAGTTGGCAAGTCTATGGAATCAAAGGCACTGGAAAAAAAGGATATCAAAAGTCCTTGCTACTTTTACTCGATGTAAATAATGACCTCTTGGTTATTATCTAATCATCTGATAAAACCAACACATCCAGAGGACCACTTCTTAAAAGGTTAATTTGCTGAAAATAAAAATTCTTTGAGCCATGTATAGGTCAAGTAGGATTGGCTTCAGTCTCCTAAATGTTCATGTGTCGTCTCTCACCTTCTCCGAGGTCAATGTCAACTATTTTATTCCATATTTTCTAGTGGGGAGCCTAAGCTAACTCAGAGCATTGAAGTACCCTTTTCACTGGCTTTGAAAATAAATAGCTAGTGAAGACTAAAAATTCCTTAACTAAAAAAAAACAAGAAAAATTAAGTCTTGTATGAATATATCTATTCTCTGACATTTAAAAGAAGAAACTAAGGTCTGCTTATTTCATATACGTTACTGGTTACTGACTACAAATCAGGGTACTATGGCGGAAAAGTAGTTTTCATTGTAGATAATCATTGTTTTAAGGGTCTACTCTAATTACTGTTCTATCTCTACCTTAAAATAGGATCTCCCTTTTCACCTCTACTAACCTTTTTACAATTTTTACGTACCAAAGCATTCTTCGTCCTGTTAATTTTTCTTAAACGACATATCCTAAGTAAACTGTTCATATAAAGAGCTTCATTCCCTTAGCTACCATTTTCCAGTATCATACTTCAGTTACGTATAAGTAAGATGGTTCAACAATCCATTCATCCATTTCCACCTTGTCTTCACAATAAATTTAAATCTATTATCTATCTTTCCCATACATCTTGACACCTTTTCTTCTTTAATTTTGTCTCTTCTCTTCTCTTATCTTGCCACCATCTGTTATATATACATCCAGATAATTATAAGACATTTACCAACTACATTCTTGCACCATCCATACTAATTAATATTCAATGATCTATCTTCCTTGTTTCCATTTACTTTCATTACCTTAACTCTTGCACACATTTATTCCAAACCTTTTCCTCTTCTAAGCAGTTCCAAAGCTCTCTCGCAAGATTTAACAGTTTAGTGTCACTATCCTCGAACACTGCATCATTGGCAAACATCAACCTTTCCCCATCCCATTCACAATTCTTTCTCTGATCCCATAAATCATATGTGGTGACCCTACTGACCATCACCTTCAGAAGGTACGATTAGTACACATGCATAGAGAGTATGTGATGCAGCATTTGGTTCTTATTTGGTAGGCCAGCAGGATTTTTCTGAGCTACAGTAATTCACCAAGCTGCAAACAGATGCCAGGGCATGGATACAACAACCTCACCTACAAAGGCTTGCTGAGACGATTGTACCTATCTAACGCTATTCATTCTACCAGGGAATAACAGTGGAGGTAAAAAATTTGCAAATGCATAGAAGTATTTCTAATAACAATATTGATATGTACAACGAATAAAAGGTATAAATGAATACGTGTATTTAATATCACATATCAAATTTATTAATAACTAAATACCAGCTTAAAAATACCAAATTGACGTATGCATCTTTAAGCAAATTACCCCAAGCTTAAGACAGGGGAAAGAATGGTATGTACCATGGCCTACCACTGTCTTGGGTTAGAGTTCTCTTGTTTGAGGGTACACTCAGACACACTATTCTATGTTGTCTTATTTCCCTTCCTCGCTGGGCTATTTTCCGTATTGGAGCCCTTAGGCTTATAGCATCCTGCTTTTCCAATTGGGGTTGTAGCTTAGTTAATAATAATAATAATAATAATAATAATAATAATAATAATAATAATAATAATAATAATAAGGTAAAAATAGATTTAGCATGCAGAAAAGCATACCAGTTACAATATAAATGTGGAGACGTACCAAGAAATGATAAGCGTATGACAATTTTAAACACTAGATTATGACATATAAGTTATCCTATTTGAAAACTCTAATGACTCAACATCTTCACTCCAACACAATTTCAGTCTTGTAGTAACTATTAAACAAAGACATACACGATAAAAGACTTCGGGGAACCATGCATCCATTTAAGCAAGTAGTTTCTATGCCATAACTATCAACCTTTCCGGGTACCTCCCTAACGATGAAGCACTATATTTGGCAACTAACAGTAACAATGAACTACTATATTTTTTCCTTTTCCAAACGTCTTAAGACGAAAAAATATATTTCCTATAACGATGAGATGGAAGAAAAAAATATTACTACCAATTTCAAACAAACTACAAAAGAAATGAGACGTAGCTCGCTTGTAAATCTCAAGAAAGATAAGTAAGCAGACATAAAAATGAAGATATTTCTCGCGCCCACAAACCACTCAATGAAAACCCAACCATAAACGCCAACGAACTGGACCCCTTAGCTCCAAGAAGGTGGTAGAGATCTAAGGAAAAAAAATACCTTTACTTAATGCTTCAAGGAAGAGCCAGGGTAGGACTTCGAAACAGTAGACGACTCGCCAGACAACAGGTTGCGTAAAGGTGAGCTAATGAGTTACCAGTGTTATTGAAAGGTCTGTAGAGAGAGAGAGAGAGAGAGAGAGAGAGAGAGAGAGAGAGAGAGAGAGAGCAGCGACTGCAGATTGCCACTTCAGCTTCTTATATGGGACATTTCTCTTGGATAAGCGACCCGCTACTCAGAAGAGATTAGGTTCAGATGCCGAGAAAAAATTGGTACTTACTAGATTGCAATTAGCACGAAAAAGTAGAAGGAAAAAAGGGAGAAAATCGTCTAGTTGTGCATGAAGATTTCAACTTTCAACTGTGGGACTATATTGTTTAAGAAATCGCACAATAAATCTGACAGTCAAAGTGGTCTCTTTTTATCAAAAATCCTTTTATCCTTTTATTATTATCATTATCACAGCCCAAGCTACAACACTGGTTGGAAATGCAGGATGCTATAAGCACAAGGGTTCCTAAAAGGAAACACATAACAGTGATACAAAGAAATGAATAAACATGAAAAGCAATGAATAATTAACATAAATACTTTAAGATCAGTAACAACGTTAAAACACAAAAACATTCACTGCAAGTTTGAACATTTGAAGTTCCAACAATTTAACAGCTTCATTAGCAAGATCTGGTCCCAGCTGGAACAAAACTTCTAGAACACTGTAGTATTGAGCTTATGATGGAGAAGGCAAGACTCTTAGAATTATCGGAGTAGTACAGTCTGGAAAGATCTGAACGCAGTGGAAGGTCAGAATTATGATAAAGATCTGAACGCAGTGGAAGGTCAGAATTATGATAAAGATCTGAACGCAGTGGAAGGTCAGAATTATGATAAAGATCTGAACGCAGTGGAAGGTCAGAATTATGATAAAGATCTGAACGCAGTGGAAGGTCAAAATTATGATAAAAATCTCAACGCAGTGGAAGGTCAGAATTATGATAAATATTATGCAGCATCCATAAAGAACTACCTGAACGACGATGCCAGGGATTATTATCTAGATCGAGAATACGAAATTCCATAGACACGTTCTTGTCCAACAAATTAAGGTGAATCTCAACAGCTGAAGACTTCCTTCAAGTGTAAAAAAAAACATGTATTAGTAGAAAATTCAAGGTACATTTTACGCAAATGGACACACCTATACATGGAAGATGAGGTATGTACCAACCGTGTTTCACACAATTGTACATAATTCCTTTTGTATATATTTTGCTTGTA
>NC_090754.1:68399920-68402420 GCF_036898095.1 Palaemon carinicauda
AGAAGTTTAAGAACAATAACACCATTAAAATAAATATTTCATATATTATTATCATTATCATTATCATTATTATTATTCATTATTATTACCTGCTAAGCTACAACCCTAGATGGAAAAGCAGGATGCTATAAGCGCAGGGGCTCCAACATGGGAAAATAGCCTAGAGAGGAAAGGAAACAAGGAAAAACAAAATATTTTAAGAACAATAACAACACCAAACTACATCTCTCACATATAAACTATAACAACTTGAAAATAACGAGAGGAATAGAGGGAACAGGTGATAACAGTGTTTAGATGTTTAAAGGCCACTCATGAATGGCAGAGGCATGGGACAGTGATAATGCCCTAATTAGCAGGACAATGGCCTAAAGACTGACCATATATATTATGATCAGCGCTTAAGCCTCCTCTCCCCCCAAGCTAGGACCAGGGAGGGCCAGGTAATGGCTGCTGATGACTCAGCAGGTAGACCTGTAGGCTTTTTATCCTTAGCTCACAAGAATGGTGAGATTGCACACACTATAAAAAAACTATCGAGCTTGAGCAGGACTCAAACCCCAGTCCAGCATATTACCAGTCAGGGACGTTTCCAATAGGCCATTACAACCTACAAGCTGATGTTGTAAGAGTTGATGTGCGACGTCAACACGGTGGTGGAAATGGTCGAGAAAATATGTGCACTGATAAGAGACAGCGTAACGTTGGCAATGGTGAAGATCCACCAATATCAGGCACCCCAAAACGACAGTGACAGGCCATAAGTGAGACATCCCCATGCTTAAGCAGGGTTTACACGATCAAACAGTTTGTCGAACCCAGTTGACGAACCTACTTGTCAAACGGTTTGAAGAAGTGGAGTTATCCACGAATGCATAAGGTTTGTGGACAATGCAGTCCCGCGCAAAAAAGACAGGCAAGAACAGACTTTCTTCAAACCGTTCGGCGAGCGCGTTCAACAATCGAATACCCCGTTCACACGTACGAACATCACTTCAACCACTTGTCTGTCGAACTGCGTTCGATGTGCGTTCAACCATGTAAACCCTGCTTAAGCGTGCTGATGTCTCACTTATGGCTTAACACTATCGTTTCAAAGTGCCCAGTGCTGGTGGAACTTCATCATTGCCAACGTTACGCTGACTCTTATCAGTGCAGATATTTTATTGTGGCGCCCAATGTGATAACGTCCCCGACTGGTGAACATCACACTGGGGTTCGAGTCCCGCTCAAACTCGTTGGTTTCTTTGGTTGCTGCAAGTTCACCATCCTTGTGAGGTAAGGATGGGAAGGTCTATCTGCTGAGTCAGCAGCAACATTGCCTGGTCCTCCTTGGTCCTAGCTTGGGTCAAGAGGGGGCTTGGGGCTGATAATATGTATATATTCAGTCTCTAGGGCATTGTTTTGCTCGATAGGGCAATGTCACTATCCCTTGCCCCTGCCATTCATGAGCGGTCTTTAAACCTTTAAACCCGCCTTTAAAGTGACTGGGCCCGTAAGAGGAAACATGACAGAAGCCAACAACAGACACCAGTATAAACCAGATCCAGAATCATGCAAGAGAAAAAAAAAAGTTAATGGAGGCCACTGATACAGGCGATGGCCTACTCACGTGTTTTTTTTTTTTCATTATTTTTATTTCTCTTTTTACCATTGGTGTCCGGAATCATATTTTGTAGCAACAGTCCTGAATCTATAGTGGTAGTAGCACAACTGAAGGAGAGGGGCATCTCCAGTGGCTCTTGAAGGGCACAGGTGTGGTGTGTCGTAGGTGGGTGATGAGCAACTTCGTTACTACTGTACCAACCATGTGTCACACGATCGTACATAGTAACGACCCTTTTTTTTTATATATTATGCTTTGTATCTTCAATCTCCCCTCGCACTAACAGGGACCTGAATAAACATGTCTTTTTCTCACCGTTAACTGTCAATAGAACCAGTTGTCAGTTGAACAGGAAACAACCTGTTATATGTTATGGCCTTCATGCCCGAAATTGATGTGTATATATAAGCCGATGTTCTGTAATAAAGTTACTCATTTGCTTTCATCCTGCCTTCTTAGTCACAGCCTCTCTCGGCCCGTCACATTGGTGACCCCGGAGTGACTCGCTCCTCCTGCCTCCCTCCCCCTCACCGTTACTATGAGGCCCTCAAAACATACCTTCTGCAGTAGTACTCGCCATCGCAAGCTGCCTGTATAGCAAAGCTTTTTCAGCTCTCTCAACAACCGTTGGGGGACCAAAGGGCTTCGCTCGCCCTCAGGGAAATGACCAGTATCGCTCGCCTGCAACCTGCCGCAGACGGCGCTCCTCGTGAGGTGAACCTACCGTTTACCCAAACCTGTACATGCTGCCATACCCGATGTCGATAGCTTACCCATAAAGGACTTGATGACCAAAGCCGACGCTCTTATGGACAGCCACTTCATGACCTTCAAGACCTCCATCAATGCCTCTACTCCTGACGAAGAGGGCACCTATTCAACGTCAACCGAAGC
>NC_090754.1:68409920-68430437 GCF_036898095.1 Palaemon carinicauda
ATAGGTTGCTCAGTCTTAATTACTAACAAATACAGGATTTATTAGACCACAAAGGGAATCAGTGTATACTAGGTTCAAGCAGTTACCAAACCACTGAATCGATTTACTTATGAATTACTCACAGCCTGATTCAGAAGCAAAGTTAAAATCCCTTAAGCCATGGTGATAAGTGAGAGTAATAGAATCTAACTACTGCCTATGGTGAGCACTGAAATCACAAAAAAAGCACAGAGGAATGCCTTTATATCATCATCATCTTTCTCAGCTATAAAGGTAAAAAGATAATCGAAGACAGAATCATCTAGGTCTGGATTCTGATAGAGGGAACGAAAATGAAAATTGGTATACCTGTTACAGACTTTTATACCATGAATGTCATGACATCCACATTCATAGCTCATAGCAGGACTTTGATAAGCAGGATACTCAAATCCTGATATACACTGCCATCCCTTTGCTCTAGAAATGACATTCCATTATGGAAACAGTTGGTTTCTTAAAACCTGGAATTAACAGCTCATGTAAGTGCCTCTTTTGAATAATCAAATTTTCACAACAAAATATCCTGTCTTGGGGGCAGCTGTAAGATCTCCTATATTGCCACTGGGTCCAGGAATATTGCAATAAAGACGACACTGGCGCAGTCTAGGATGCACTGGTCATATATGTTGTTAAATATCACCAGACAGAAAGGGAAATAAAAATAAAAAGGTCTCATCACATTTGAAAACAAACAACATTAATAATTAAAAATCAAGATTAATTATAATAAAAATGCAACTCATAGATTAAAAGACAAAGTATCACATAAAATTAGTCAACATGGTCGAACCAACACACTGTGCAAGGTTTTTTACCTTCAACTGAAGGGAGGGCAGTAATTATGGTTTTGAAAACAAATATCACTGAGGAAGATAAAGGAACAGATAGGGAAAAGGCAATATTTGGATAAACTATAAAGCATCCTTGGACCTTTTATCAAGTCTGCCCAACACCCAATTTAAAAGGAAGAGAAAATTGATCAAACAGTGTATTCGAGTGTACCCTCCAGCAAGAGTACTCTAACCCTATACAATGAAGACCATAGTACTGAAGCTATGGTACTATCCAAGACAAGAAAACACTGGTTTGATTTCACAGTGTCCTTCTCCAAGAAGAGCTGCTTATCATAACTAAAGTCTCTTTTACCCATTTCAAGTGCAAAACAGACATTGAAGAACTACAGTGGAAATCCACTTCAGTGAAGAATAATGGGGTTTTCTTTGTGTTGTCAGGTGTATAAAGAGAGAGGAGAATGTGTAAACCATATGTCAAACTATTTCATATACCTGTAAGTAAAGGGAAAATGAGCTGTAACCAGAGAGATGAACTATCTGGTCAGTCAAAAGGTCTAGTAACTCTCCAAGAGAAATATACCAACAGGTGGCTGGTGAATTGGCCAACATAATACCTTAAATATAAGAATTTTTGCTAAGGCACAACAATAAAATCTACCTTAAGAGTCAAATTTGGGTTAATGAAGTTGGACCTTATGACCCAGCGCTGTGGCAGGGGAGGTCACTCAGTTCCCTAGTGTGGTACAACTGAGAATAAAATCAACCATGAAGTAAAAGTTAAAATGTTGGATGACAGGAGGGAAGAAAGAAATCCAGGATGGATCCTGAGATGAAGTAGAAGCTAAAATGTGGGTGCAACTGGGGACAAGAGGCACGCTGCAAAGACCTTTCACTAGTTTCCTGGCTAGTACAGTGCTAACACATTCACCTAGCATTCTCATGGCAGCAGATCGATCACAGCCCGGGAACGGGAGTTTAAGCTGTTTACTGGGGAGGATACTGCTGTGGTTGGGCACCACAGGGGGCGGGGGGTTGGGTTTGCCTGGCTGACGTTCTGGTGAGTATCTATTTTGGTGATATTGGAACTGAAGCCAGATACCTTTAACTTTAATATTCAGTGGAATCTATATCATAAAATCACAATGACCCCAATAACTTATTAACATGCACAGTCGAGAAAAAAAGCCAAATATTAGGTAAAATAGAATATCAAGCGAACTGAACTCTTTATTAGTAACTTCTTTTTATTATCAGAGTGTAGTATGTCAAAACAGCTTAATGATACATCACTAATAACAGGAAAGACTGCTTACTGTTGTGCAAATCTAACAAGACAACATACAAACAAACAAACACTTTAAGATATTATTACAATCGAAGTGAAATAACCTAAATTTCAAAGCATACTATCCTTGCCTTTCACTTACACCTGTTAGAAATATCTCAAGGTGAGGATTATGAAGTATACTGTATGTCTCAAGAGTTTCGAATAATTAGTGATATGACTGGTATTCATATTTATTATCATTATCATAAGTATTGTTATGTGATTGCTATCGGTCATATATACATGCATATATCAGGTACGTAAATGAAGGGCGATTCTTAATGAATCTACTACGATATGATGCGGTGTATTTTATATTACGGTGCGAAAAAACTAAACCTGGGACCACACTTTGGCGATACATCTTGGCGATCAGAGAAGCCATGGAAAAATCCTGAAAATTTGAATATCGCGGGCACTTTCACGGAATATTTCTGCACATATGTACTTCAATGAGCTCTCTCTCTCTCTCTCTCTTTTATATACCAGCGATGAACGCATACACAGTGATGCACGTTGCCACATCTCACTTAGGGAGATATACCGCATATATAGTTTTGAGAGGCCATTAGTTTAGCAGTAACGGAGAAACAGAACATGGATAATGGGATGAGTTATCTCCTTGCACGCGTTGTATCGCAGGTGCCCGACCATCATCGCACACTAGGCGAAAAAAATGGAGCAGGTTTCATTCTGTCCCCCAATGTTGGGAGGGCGTGTGACAATTACTAATGTAATGTTATATAAAACAACAGCTTGATACTGCTTTACAATATACAAAGTAATAAATTTACAAGAATTTCATACTTAATTTTTTGTAATAAAATTCATATTTTTTGTAAGCAATCCGTATTATTTAATCTTTTGACTTTATTTGTATACCACCTCTAGCCTGGTCACTATCACTCTTAAAATTCTGAAGTTGTAGATCTAAAAGAACTAAGTTGGAGAAATTCAGATAATTGATTATCATGACTGACTATCTGAACTTTTAAAAGCAAATTCTAAAATCTCAAACGCGAATTGTATCTACTGTACACAGTGTGAAAATGAGCAATAATAATGTTTCCTTAAATCTATTGACTAGGTTTGTATTTGTACCAATGTAGAATTATTTTCTTTTATTAGATACAACTTGAGCATAGTGCTTTATTATAATTTTTCATTTGTATGATAAAAGTTTACATAATTTTCATACTTCATAGTATCCTACTTTTAGAAAAAAAAGATCATTAAACAATAACTAATGTCCTCCACCTTCATCTGAATATGATGTACTGTAAATACAGTACTTCTGGAGGGTAACTATTGCTTAATATTAACACCAGTAACTTTCATACAGCCTAATATTCTTATAACAACGATTAATGATGCACAAGTGAACGAAGATATGCTTACTTTCAGCTTGTAATAAAAACATCCAAAGGTTTATCCTCTCTGAGGTTCCTAACCCTTTTCAGTTAACAGCATCCTTAGTGTACAATATATGGATTTTTTTTTAAGGAATCCAATCTCAGAAGTCATCAACATTCCAAGCAAGATGAATAATTGTTTTCCACTCTGGACATTCATAAACAGTCTCAGAACTGGAATATTCCAAGTCAATTTTCTCACAACTATCATTAAACACTTGGATAGTCAACTCATGAAATGTCCATTGAACGTCACATTCTATCAGTATAGATACGTACTAAACGAAAAATTGCTATAAAACTATGAAATTTCTGGTATATTCCACAGACACTACAGAATCTTGAAATTATTGCTCTGTGTGGGTAATATTAGATTTAAGAACTTGCCATGAGATTATCCAGACGTTGTGATTTCTCTGCACGATCTGACAAAGCAAGGTAAATGAAGGTAAGTGCAATACATAAATCAGCAACTGTGATGAGAATAATACCTGCAATATTAATGAGCCTTGGTATGTTCGCTTCAGATTTCTTTTCCTTTTTGTTCGACAACTCTGGTTCTTGAGTAAGCCATGCTATTTTCTTGTAAATGTCTACAATGGGATCTTCATCAAGCGAAGCTTCTTTTAACTTACTTTTTTCCCCACTATTACACTTTTCAATGAAGCAATGAATGACAAAAACAAAGCTCACCCTAATGATGCAGTAAGAAAAGAATATATCCACTAATTTTGGCTCAGGAGATTCGGGCAGCGTGGAGGACACTTGTGAGAAGAGAGATGCCAGAACAAGAAGCAGAGAAAGTGTCACAGTAATCCTGTCTGTAAAGCTAGAGAGTTGAAAATGTGTCAGGGTAAACATAGCCAGCACACAGAGGACAATGCAAGGAATAAATATTGTTAAAAGCTGCGAACCAAAGTTTCTGTAGAGTAGAAGATGTATCACAATAATATACTCTCCAGTGGACATGACTGCATAACAGTAATGAGCTCTAGTGGTTGTGTACATTGAGAGTTTTCCACCTTTGTATTCTAAAGATACTGAATTATTAGTCTTCAACACTGGCACACATCCAGGACTTTTGACCATTACTATTTTCATAAAGCACTCCTGAGTATCAAATGGATATAAAGTGTAATTATAATTACACTCGAAGGTGAAAAGGTACTCGATTTCTCTGGTGATATCTACTGTAGACCCATTGTACTCCTGAACTGTCAGAAAGAAAAAGGATTATTAAAAAAACGAATGAACTATGGACTGCAGTCATAGCTTTATCCAGCACAGCTAAGCAATATGAAACCCTACATCTCCAAATTAAAAGAATAATGAAATAACAACAAGGAATTTCGTTCTTTACCTAAAGAGGTTACTTATTTTCCGTGGCAAATACTTCACAATTAAGCAACTAACGCACATATAATGCACTGCTGTATACCAGCATCATATCGAAATTGGAGAGGAAAACAAGTGCCATTAAAACTAATATAGTTACATGCTTAGCCTGTGTTTTATTTTAGTGAAAAATTCCCCGAAATACTTCCTTATGATACTCTACATAGTGATAAGTCATCTCTATATAAGATTAATCATAAGTATTATAGGACGTTGGAATACTCTCTCTCTCTCTCTCTCTCTCTCTCTCTCTCTCTCTCTCTCTCTCTCTCTCAATAATTACTGTATCATATCTTAATTACAATCTCTGACAAATTTTGGTCTTTCAAAAGCTGGCTTCGATATTCCTTTTGGTTTATTTCTACATCCGAGAATAGCCCTTCCCTTTCTTCAACTATTGCACCAAATGGTGGAATCATATCAAGCAATTCACGCTTATATCTTTGATTTCCATTACTTTTTCATAACTAGAGGGGTACTCAGTAGAGCGCACACCTTCGTGGCGGCAGCTTATTTCTCGACCTTTTGCTCGGCCTTGACCTTGACTTTTAACATGTATCAATTGGCGTGGATTTTCATACACTCAAATGTGAACCAATTTTGAAGTCGTGACAACGATGTCCAAACTTATGGCTTATTACGTGAATTGGGCATTTTGCTTGACCTTGACCTTCACATTTGACCTTGACCTTCCAAAATTTAATAATTTCCAGCTTTTTACATAACAGTTAATCCCTGCAAGTTTCATTACTCTACGATTAAAATTTAGCCCAGGAAGCTGTTCACAAACACACACACACACACGCAGACGGTTAAACATAACCTCCTTTCAATTTCGTTGGCGGAGGTAATCATCAGATAAATCTAAACATGAATACTACTCCATCAGAGTAACTTTTTTTTTTTTTTTTTTTTAGTAATCCCCATAACTACAGCATGAATAAAGATTCGATCCAAGATATGATTAAAAATAATAACCTACATCAAGTGTTCGAACCTCACAATACATTTGCAAGATTGTAGTTGCATTACCTTGTCCTTCATCAGATGTTTCTGATTAAACCCAACACTCCCCTCCTGTCTACTCTTGACTAATTAAGTTAACCCTACTTACATTGAAATACGACTTTCGTAAATGGCTGTTGTTTTTTAAACTGCTTTTGTATGGAATTTATCTACATTTATAAATAAGACTACAGATTTAAAAAAAATCGATTTATTTGATTTAAATCAATTTTTTTTTATTCAAATCCGATTTTTTGATTTAAATAAATTCTCTTGATTTAAATGATTTTTTTTTTTCAATAATACCTCTTTGCTGCTGCTGATTATTTGTTTTAGTCTTATGAGGATATTTTCTGGTATTGAACTTTATCTATGTTAAATGAAATATAGACTGCTCAAGATGAGTTTTTTCTTAAAAACCAAAATTCAAACAAATGATTTAATCGAAGCGGACAAGTTATAGTAACAAGTACATAAAAAATAGCGATATTGAAATCAAACAAAAATACAAATACACAGCAGTTTTATTTGAACATACAGTGCACAATACGAAAATAAAACTTGAAAACTAATAAAAGACTTCTCCATGTGCGTACTGTACGATCAACAAAATTTTTAATTCTTACTAAAGCTGTTAACCAAATCAAGATCTTTATAATTTGTATAATTGCAACAACAACTTCAATTCTTAGGAACACCAAGTTTATGTTATAGCTCTAAATTAGGATTTTGTTCATATGTTGCACTACGTATGAACAGTAACTATACTTAATTTTTTTTAATGACACGCATTTGCACTGACTCACAGCGGTGCCCTTTTAGCTCGGTAAAAGTTTACCGCTATCTGATTGGTTAGAATGATCTTGTCCAACCAATCAGCGAGCAGGAAACTTTTCCCAGCTAAAAGAGCACCCCTGCGAGTCGGTGCAAATCTGTCTCACTAAAAAGAATTGACTATAGTTATGGAAGTTTTCTTTTTCCCCAAGGTAATTTCTGACAGTATATTTCATTTTGATTTAAATCATGATGTTTTACTCTGATTCAAATTGATTTAAACCATTTGACTTATATCAAAACAACAGTGATATTCACTGACAACCTCCTTAGGAATCCTATATTCTTATCATCAGCTCAGTACCAATGATCTGGAGTGCCCCTTTCCTATTCTTTCTCAATGTAAAAATTTTACTTGAAAATCGGTGCATTACTTTATTCCTATTACTGCTGGATGCAATATCTAATTTTGGAGAACTTTTTAGTTACTATAATTAGAAAATGAAGGAGCAAAATTCTTACCTTCAAAACTCCGTAATATTTTCTCTTGTCCAGAACTCGCAGATTTCACACTGTACTTCAGAACAAAGTCTGTGTTCGAGTTTTTGCGCATAATTAGATTATCCTTATACTGGGCATTTTCAAAATGAAATTTGGGATACCAAAGTGAATTTGCTTCTGCAAGAGATATCAAATTACTCTCATTATGTAAATTTAGAAAAGTTACTCTACCATCCCTCCAAGTACTGGCAAGAGAAAGAATTACACTCAGCGTGTTTTTCTCCATGACGATCTCCTGGACTGAATCTATTTTCACCATTACATCAACAGCGGGGCTTTCACCTGGACACATGTCTTTCATGTATGATGAAGGTAATTTAATAAAAGAACAAGTAGCACCTTCATCTGATTCATCTCTGCAGTCAGCTATACCGTCACATCTCTTGTGAAGATTAATGCATTGACCGTCAGAGCAAGTATAATGTCCTGTAGTGCAACGAGTCAAGGTTATGTTTTGCTCATGTTTGGTATATGGGCATATCCAAGTTTTTCTTCCTAAAGGATTCTCCATCATGCTCAGCTTTGTATACACAATCAATTTGCCTTTAAATTCTCCTCGTAATGAAGGGTCTTTTTCATATTTACCAAACGAAATTACGTACCCATTTTTTGTCTGAAATATGAGTTTTCCCTTAAAGGGAAAAGAATATAATAGTTCAGCATAATCATGTTTCGCCTGAATGGGCTTGCCAAAATCAACCATACAGCCAATGACAGGAAGGACTGCGGACCTTAAATACAGCATTTTCTGAACGCTCTTTGGTCGTACTACATTTATAACAGTGCCATCGTTTTCATCCACAATTTCACCGGTCCAGAACATGAACGAGTCGGTCATCATATCATTAATAGATGTGATTTCGTGCTTAAGCTGAGAAATATCATCAGTCTGGGTAATAAGTCGACCTCCTAATATTTCGCAGAAGCTACGGGATTCCTCCTGGGTTGCAAATTGCTCAAACAATGCTAAAAACTCTTTTGGTGGTCCCTTGCACATCTCCCCCATATCGATCATTGCAATCTTTCCACCTTCTGGGTTCACACTAAAATTCAAACTTGAGTCTGTTACTCCTACTTCACAGTGTCCCAGATCTGCCATTTCTGAGTTGGTAAGCTGTCTAGTAAATACCTCCAAGTTAGCAACTAGTCCAGTGAATTCATATGGATCATTATAACCTATCTGCACTGACAGGAAATTTTCAACGGGAGTGTGTGTTGTGCATTGAGTCCCATTGACAAAATTAGCCTCGTGTTTTTCACCATTTACAAACAAGTAGGATGACTTACTCCCGATGACTGTACACATATGATACCAATGATAGGCATCGACATTCTTAGAAAGAATGTGGCAGGTGTCATTAACCACAACTTTTATCTTCCCTTCCAGTACTGTAAGTAGAAAGATTATGGAAAGCTAATTATAATAATTTACACTAAATAGTCAAACAATAAGTTCACAAATATATTTCTAAATACCACAAAAGACAGGAAATTCATTTTGCTATAATTTTTAACAGAAAGTACGCAAAAGACAAGTGACGTAGATTATGCCTCATAAAGACTTAAGAAATACCAAAAAACATGAAAAATAAAGTGATACACATCAGCTAGAGTCTATAAAAAATGTGTTTACTGATGCCAATACTGGTATTATTACATACAAATGAACAGATGTCCAAAATTTCAAGCTGTAGATTGCCTTTTACAAATATATCAATTAAACAATTGGTGCCATTACCATCATCATAATCTTTTGTAGTGTGTACATATTATTATAATTGTTATAATCATTATTATTACTTAATAGGCTATAACCCTACTAGGAAAAGCAGGATGCTATAAGCCCAGAGACTCCAACAAGGAAAATAGCCCAGTGAGGAAAAAAACAATGAAATATAAAATATTTCAAGAACGGCAACATCACCAAAATATTTCCTATATAAACACGCCACAAGGGTGAAAAACAATTTGAAAACTTCCAAAAAGATAAATTCTCATAAATATAAAACAATAGAAGATAAATGTAAAAGAGTAAGATCGGCGTCAATGACCTTAGATGTCAGGATGCCTGAAAACTTTAAATTAATCAATCAATAAAAGAGTAAGATTGGTGAAAAGCTGAGGAGAGATGAACAAGCAAGATTTAGAAAAGGTAGAAGTTGCACTGGCCAAACTTTCATTTTGAGACATGTACAGCAATGCCTAGAATATAGAAATCCCCTTTAGATGGCATTTGTGGACTATGAAAAAGCCTTTGATATTGCTCACTGGCCAATTTTGTGGAGATGTCTGCATTATGAAGGAATTCCTCGTAAATATGTAAATTTAATTAAGTCTGTTCATGAGCATAGCAAGTGTAAAGTTAAATGTTAATGGAGTCTTTTATCAAATGAATTTCCAGTGAACAGCAAATGACTCCAAGGGAATGTGTTGTCACCTATAATGTTTATCCTCATGGATTTTGTAATGCGTGGAACAATCAGAGATGGTGGAGAAGGATTGGACAGGAATGGCGATAGGAATTTAGCAGACCTAGAGTATGCTGATAATGCTGTCCTTGTTAGCACTGTTAACACCACAGGATTTGCATTGTTTGCTAACCAGAATGCATGAAATATCACACGAGGTTGGAGTGAAGATAAATAGAAGAAAGACAGAGATGATAGGAACGGAGTGTGCGTGTGCAATGCAAGATGAAATATCATTGGAAGGAGAAAGGCTTAATAAGGTAGAATCATTTAAGTATTTAGGAACTATGATCTCCAATACAGGGTCTTTAGCATTAGAGTTTTAAGAAAGATTGAAAAAAAGAAAATCAGTCAATGGCAAGGCTAAGTAAAATTTGGAAATTAAATCGCCTGAAATTACATATAAAAATCAGACTATACATCAGTTTAGTGAGATCGGTGTTACTCTATGGGCATGAGTCATGGTATGACAATGAAACTATCTCCAATAGATTTAGTACATTTGAGAACAAAGCCCTCAGAATGATATTGGGAGTTAAACGGCAGGATAGGATTAGAAATGAAACTATGAGAGATTACTCGAGTGCCATATGTGGACGAGATCATGATGAGGGGTAAATGGAGATGGTTTGGGCATGCTCTTTGCACTCCCCATGAGAGATTAGTCCACCAAACATTCAGCTGAGCTCCACAAAGGCACTAGAAGAGTTGGAAGACCCATGCCTACATGGCGAAGTAGGAGATGATGAATGGAGTAGTACTGAATTAAAAGCTCAAGATAGAGACGACTGGCGAAATGTAACCGAGGCCCTTTTCGTCAATAGGCATAGGAGATGATGATGATGACCAATGTAAAAGAACATAATATTCAATAACAAATAAACAGAGTGTCATTAAATAATTGAAGTAAAAGAAGCAAGTCACATGCCCCTTAGTATAATGTAAGGCAAACAATACAGACCTCTTTGAATCATTATTTCTTAGTTGGAATGTATAACACATTTTTCCAATTTCTATGATATCTAAGGCAGGAATAATTGAGTTTGGTTTTACTAATTATCTTGATTAAGGCTAATTTTATCTAAGAGAATGCATTACTAAAATGTCTTTTTTATCACAAGGTTGACAGTCTATACGGATGTTATGGATCAAATGTCCCCATTATTATTATTATTATTATTATTATTATTATTATTATTATTATTATTACTTGCTAAGCTACATCCCTAGTTGGAAAAGCAGGATGCTATAAGCCCAAGGGCTCCAACAGGGAAGTAGCCCAGTGAGGAAAGGAAACAAGGAAAAATTATTTATTCTATGAACAGTAACATCATCAAAATAAATATTTCCTATATAGACTATAAAAAAACTTTAAAAAAACAAGGGGGAGATAAATAAGAGATAGAATAGTGTGCCAGTGTGTGATCTCAAGCAAAAGAATTTATATTATAATATCTACATTATTAAAAAAATAACACGAAAAGGAGAAAGCTTTTTTCCTAGTAACAGATAGCAGTATCTTTCATTTGAACAGAAATTATATAGGTCTGGTCTACTAGTGCTGTTTTTTAACGAGACAACTATTTCTGGATTTTATTTGTTGTTTGAGAGATGACAGACATAATTCAACTGCTGTCCCATTCTACTCATGATACATTCATCTCCAGATAATTTGCAACAGGGAATTAGGAAAAGGAGAGCTGATCTGTCCATTAAAGCAAAGTGCCTTTAATGTATCTAGATATCTAAAGACGCTAATGAAAAAAAACAGGAGAGTGCATAGCTCTCTCAACATAATCCAACATGCATGTGGGTAAAGCTGTACATCAACAAAAACCGCAAAATATGATACCTACATTTAACAAAGTGCATGTTGGGAAGGCAGAGGTTGGTAAAAGAAAAAGGTTGCCTAAGATTCAGCTATCAATGCACCCAGCCTAATATACTATATGTCTCCATCAAAAGCATAGAAAAAATCCCGCCTATCTTACAAAACGGATTTTGAGCGAAGCGCAAAATCTATTTTTGGGTGAGATAGCCATGTCGTCCTTTAAGTAGCTTCCTAGGATATATTTGACTACAGTGATATTCCCAGAGAATTTGACTTAAGGTCTCCAGAATTCTAACTCCTAGCGGGAATATCCTTAAAGTTTCCTTTTAAGGTATCGCATAATATCAGGAGACATATTCTTGACACGCCACATAGCAATCTGCACCCTGTATAGCGTTTATGCTTCGAGGGGGAAAAGTGGCAAAATAAAAGAGGAGCCGTTATAAAGTTCCCTTCCTCTGTTACTGTTTGAGTACTCAGATGGCACCATAATCACTGCCATATTTATTCTTTGTAGCGTTGAGCCGGTACTTATAGATACAGTATTATAGGGAGGGATCCTGCCAAGGCCTTTCATAGAAAGGAGGGCGGGTCCATCAGGACGACATGGCTATCTCACCCAAAAACAGATTTTTCGCTTCACTCAAAATCCGTTTTTTGGGCTCAGGCCATGTCGTCCTGTTGGAAGTTTACCAGAGCATTAATGTATCCGTGGATTTCCCAGATGTGCCTCAAACCTCAAGACAATATTTCCTTGGTCATCTAGACCTCAGAGACCTATGACATAACCGTTATATGTCATTTCTTCTAATCGTAGACTATATTAGTGCTTCCTGCCCCCTACAGGGAAAAGTCAAACTAGACTTGGGAAAAAGTCTCGAAGTTTGCATATTTCATATGACCAACCTAGCAATCAAAAGGTCATACAGGTCTCACTGTATGCCTTTAGCCAAAGGTTGTATTTATAAAACGAACAAAGGTTCATTTCAGCCACCATAGCATCTGAGGTATATCAGCTCAGCTGTATACCGCAACAGACAAGTTTGTATCTGTATCGAAACAAGGTAAGCCTAGCTAGAAAGGTTTGTTTATATATAGGAACAAAATTACTACCTTTGTTCAATATAATTATGCAGAATAGTAAGGAAGAAAGTAATGCTCACACATAACTTTATTAAAATATGTTTAGGGCGAAATAAGATGCACAAAAAAAAATTAAACATTTATTGTCAAATAATAAATAAAAATTCAGCATACATTTCATAATAATATAAAAATTCCAGTGAAATAGAATTTACAAACATAGACAATATAGAATAAATCAGAAATACTAGTTTTGCTGGAAAACAAAATGTTTTGCCACTCAATTGAAAATTTAACAAACTTTCTAAGGTCTTTCTGAGAAGTCTGTCTATTTACACTTGTTTAAAAAACACACGGCACTTAGTGTTCAGTCTATGTTTCTTCACCTTTGTACACTGGAACAGTCCATAATGTCACCTTGATGACATTTCACTTACCATGTTGCACTATAATGTGCCAACATGTACACACTTTAGAATTATAGTCCCACATAATTCACTGTTCCTCGCAGCACTAAGCGACAGGTTTTAGTACACTACCTGCCGCCACCACGAATCTTTTTAATTCTTGCACTTGCTTCGCGTAGTGTTTGAAAAACACTCTGGATGAATTCCATCCAGTAAGCAAGCGAAGGCTCTCGAAATCCATGAGCTGGAAAAAGTTTAATGAAGAAGCAATTTCCTAGGATCATGACCTGCGGGTGTACTGTCAGGATCCGCTCTGCGAATGAAGTATGTGATCTTTGCCCTTAGTTTGAGCCCGATGTTTCTCCTTTAAAGAGCTGTCCTCCCCTGAAGTCTGAAGTTCTGCAAAGGTAGACCTTTAGACTCTCCACTGGACACAGCGAGACATCTTCCTTCAGAGGGCAGATTCTCCAGGGACCCCACCTCTTAGTGGTTAGCTCATTCTTGGCAAGAAACGTTGGGTCGGGAAGGAGATTTAGCTCTCCCGTTTCATCAAACTGGATATGGCCCTCTTCCCGAGAAAGGGCCACTATCTCACCAACTCTAGCCCCTGAGGCTAGAGCAAACAAGAATATAACTTTTTGAGTCAAATCTTTCAAAGAGCAATTATCGTTGTTCAAACTTGAAGCAAAATGAAGTACCTTATCCAAAGACCATGAAATGGGCCTTGGAGGTGCTGCAGGCCTGAGCCTAGCACAGGCCATAGGGATTTTGTTAAAAATCTCATTAGACAAGTCTACTTGGAAAGCATAAAGCAAGGGTCTAGTCAAGGCAGATTTACACGTAGTTATCGTGTTGGCTGCTAAACCTTGTTCAGGAAGGTGAATAAAGAAAGATAAGCAGAAATCTGTCGATATTTCCTTTGGATTTCTTGCCTTGACAAAGGCCACCCACTTCTTCCAAGATGAATCGTATTTCCTTCTGGTAGATTTTGACTTATATTCCTCTAAGAAGTCTATACTCTCTTTTGAGATCCCAAACCTTTTCTTTACTGCTAGGGAGAGAAAATCATGAGATGAAGGTCTTGGGTTTTCTGTAACGAAGCGAAAACAGTCGACTTCTGTAGAAGTTGAGACAGAACTGGGTCCGGCAGGGGAATCAGCCTCGGCTGTAATTCCAATATTAAAGGGAACCAGTTACTCTGGGGCCACTTGGGAGCCACTAGGGCTGCTGTTCCTTAAAAAGATCTCAGCTTGTTGAGGACCTTCATCAGCAGGTTGGATGGATGGAACAAATAAATCCTGGTCCATCTGTTCCAGTTGAGGGACATGGCGTCCACTGCTTCTGCTAGAGGGTCCTCGTACGGGGCCACGTATCAAGGAAGTTTCTTGTTGTCGCTCGTCGCGAAGAGGTCGATCTGCAGTTCTGGGACTTGATGTAAGATGAAGGAGAATGATCTTGCGTCTAGGGACCATTCTGACAATATCGGAGTTAGCCTGGATAGAGCGTCCGCTGTCAAATTGCAGAACTCTTGAAGGTGAACTGCTGATAAGTGCCATCTCTTCTTTTCCGCTAAACAGAAGATGGCCAACATCACTTGGTTGAGTCGAGGTGATCTCAAGCCTTGACGATTCAAACATCTCATTACCACCTCGCTGTCCAGAATCAGTCTTATGTGGACTGAAGGGCGAGGGGATAATTTCTTCAGTGAGGAAGACTGCCATGGCCTCCAAAATGTTAATATGGAAGGTCTCGAATAGAGAAGACCAAGTTCCTTGAACTTTCTGCTGATGAGAGTGACCTCCCCATCCTTGCAATGATGCATCCGTGTGGATGATGACTGAGGGTGGAGGTGGTTGCAGAGGTGTTGACCTCTTGAAGTTCTTGGCCTTCGACCATGACTTGAGAAGTGATCGTAGTCGGATCGGTATTGGTCTTCTTAGATCTCTTCGAGCGTTTGATGCGTATCTTCTCCAGACTCCTGATGCATCTTTTTGCTGTGCTCCTAGCACTGGGTCTGTCACTGATGCAAACTGAAGGGAGCCCAGCACTCTCTCCTGTTGGCGTCTTGAAATCCTGTTGGATTTTAGAAGTCATTAGTTAGGGTTGCCAAGTGTGTTTTGGCCATGACCATGAACATATCCGGGGACCTCTGTTCACTGGCCATTGCCCCCAGGGTTACCTGGAAGGACAGAGAGGCAGCAAGCCTTTCCTTTGTATCCAGCTCCCTACGCAGGAGAAATTCAGACAACTTGGGGAGGTTTTCGCTAAACTGACGTCCAGCGATACCGGCCTCCAACTTCCCGACTGAGAAGGTAAGCTGAATATCCTTCCAGTCTTTGTGATCCATTGGCAGGGCTAGGGAAAGAGGCCTACACTCCTCCAGCATAGGGCAAGGTTTCCCAGCTTCCACTGCTTTAATCACTGCCTTAAACCCTTTTTCCGCAAAGAGGAAGGCCATTGTTGTTGGAGCAAGAAAGGAAGGATGTTTCTTGCTCAGGGCCGGCACCTTAGAGTTGGTGAAGCCCCTGTCCTTCAGATTGCTGGCTAGCAAAGCCTGAGCCTTCATATGGTCAAGCACTATGACCTCCTTAAGCTCTGTCTCCTCCTTGGATACAGGTTCCACCCTTAGACGAACGAAGTAGTCAGGATAGGACTCAAAGCTGGGCCAGAACTCAATGTCCTCGATAAGGACAGCTCCCAGCTTTTCTGAGATGAAGATCTTGCCGTTCGTTATTGGCATGTACTCGGCATGCCTCCATGGGTTTACCTCGGAGCACGAGGGAAGATCCTTCACGTTAAGTCTCCTATGAGACCCACAGGCCACTGCAAGCTGATGAATCTCCTTTCTTAGCGCAGCTTCCCTTTCTTCGCTCTTCTTCTGAAACATCTCCATCATAGCTTTGATGGCAGACAGTGTCTCGTCCGACTTTTCAGGTTGAGGAGCGGAGGACGTAGAGGGCACCGGTTCTGGGGCAGGAGCCAACGAAACAAGAGACTGTATCGACTTCATCCTCTTCCGTCTCTGGAGCCAACGTTGACTCCTCTTCTCGACCTTCAGCCAGAAGGTCCTTTTCGGTGTCCTCTGACACCTCTGACATCCTCTCATCATCTAGATGGATGTCCTTCATTGCATCCGAGACATCCGTATCCACGGCTATCTGGATGCAAGGGATCTCAGGGTGAGGCTGAGGAATAACAGCATCCGCAGATGCTTTGGGGAATAGACAGGCGCTCATACGCTCATTGGGGAGGTAAGGCCCCGTGGCATTTTTCTGGAAGCCACGAACCCATCTGCGTAGCTTGTTCCGAGCTGCATCTCTTGACTTCGTTGTCTTGGGGTTTTCAAAAGCCTCATACACCAAGTCTTTGCACACAGTACATACCTGGGGTTCCCAGTATTTGAGAGGTCCCTTGCTGATGGATCAGCGAGAGTGTGTCCTACACTTCAGGTGGCCGCAGAAGTCCTTGCTATGCACGTTGCAGAAGAAGCTGCTGCACTTCACATGGTCCTCCTGTAAAGAGAGGAAAATAAAATTAGTATAAAGTAGTTCATCTCACTAGATAAACTAATAAATATTATAATATTTTCCATTTTATTTTATTGCATATAGCTTATGATAGATAAGCTAGAAATGAATTAGGAAAGATACATACGTGTGATTCACGCCCAGCCAATTGCTGTGACCTCCCTCAATATTAACCCTAGGGTTATCCTCCACAGGAGGCCCGGTGGAAGAGTCTAGCCTATAAGGATAGCAGAGTGTAACAACAACAACTTCCAAAAGGATTTGAGGGTCATTAACAACTGATCATCTATCAGTCTATAGAAAGGGAATTCCTTTCCCAATCTTATAAGGTCTCAACAATAGACTGCGCCTGGACACACAGAGTATGTTAGAAAATTTAACTACTGTATACTTTTATACCATAGTTTTCTGTCTGCAGTATGCTCTATACTACCAATGTACTGGCTACTGTATATACATATACCGTAGTTGCTGCCGGCATATAGCTGGCAAAGCTAGTACCTAAGGCACAATTCAACTGACACAATATTGAACAATTTTTGTAGCTGGCGGCCCAACGGATTTCCGGCGGCTTACTGAACGCCGGCGGGTCACCGGCTGTCGGCACACTAGCACAGACAGCATTCAATGTGACAGGGTAGTGGCCGGTAGATCGAACTCGGCCGGCTCTTGCCGGCTAAGTCAGTTGTGTCAGTGAATCATTGGCTGTCGGCCCACAAGTCTAGCCAGAATCTTGCCGGCTAGGTTAGTGTCCGGCAGCCGCCAATTAGGTTAGCACCTGGCGGAACTAGCCAAGAGAGAGAGAGAAAGCAAAGCGTGAAGGGTAATATAAGAGCACTGTCTCACTTCCTTCCTCCACAATGAGGGTTCTAATGGAAGGGGAGAATATAAGATAATCAAGCTTCCACCCATCCACCTCCGTTGCCGGTCCCTGCCGGTCATAGGATGTGAATGGCAGCCCAAGGGAGGACTGAAAAACACTCCAAAGTAAATGGATCTTCTGCCAGCAGCTGGACCTGCCAACACAGCTCTCCCGGAGCTCTGTGTCCGATAGGAAAGCTGAATGACTAGGCCATACCAGCAGAAGCCCAATCCTGCCTTACAACCTGCCGGCAAGCGGCGAGATTGCAGGAAGACGGCCAAAGGGATATGATGGCTAGGCCATCACTGAAGGACAGAGGGAGGGGAAAGGGTCCTGCATAAGGTGTGAGAGGAGCCGGCAGCATGCCGGTCCTACCACACCTTGGGGAAGCTCTGTTTCAGTATCGGCGCCATCCTAGGCGGACGGAGAATTCATTCCCCAGCCTAGGGTCTGCCAATACAGTGAGGGGGCCGGCAATCATATAGCCGCCACCCATAATTATAGAGAAAAAGTGTTCCAATGCCGGCGCCATCCTAGGCAGAAGAATAATCTCTATTCTTCAGCCTAGGGTCTGCGAGCAAAGGACTAGTCGACTAAACCACAGGGAGAAGGGGGAATCACATGACCCCTAGAAGTGCAGTCTAGGGAGGCAAAGCCTCCTATGCCATCCATCAAGACCCGACAGGGGAATACATTCACCCTGTCGACCAGTTGCCGGCACACGACAAGTACTCTGAGGTTCTGACCCAAACCCAAAGCTCACCATCAGTAGCCAGGTGAAGGGACAGAAAAACCCTAGCCTAGTCTTGCCTGAATGGCAATTCGAGGCAAGATCAACTAGGATTGTAGCCTTAGGCTACACTCAGAGGGAAGGAGGGATTACCCTATATATGAGGGTAACCGGGGAGATTGTATGAAAGTATACCAAAGCCCCTAGGCTACTAACCTAGTGACAGTGAGATCAACTACCTAACTCATCGAAGCTCTCTCGTACACTATCTTAGAAGAGGAAATTTTATATGCAATCCATATATCTTACATGTATAAATTGCCTATTATCTTCATTTAAATTTATTAGCACTAGGAACACTTATTATATCATGCAAGAGAGTAAACTATAACGCCTAGGCTAGGAAGCCTAGCATAAACAAGAACGGCTACCTAATTCGCCGAAACTAATGAGAATACTATCAGCATATAATTAATTCCTAGCAATGAAGACTAAATAGCTAATTATTTTTATTTAAGCTATTATACCGGGAAAGTCGTTCTGGCTACCTAAATAACTCATGCATTACGAACGACAGCGCCGAAGACGCCTCCAGTCTAGGCAATAGCTCTGCTAAAAAAATAGTTTAATTCGATTAAACTTTTTACTTTACGGCCAAAGCTAAATTTTACAGCATAAGAATCAAATACTCAACTTTCCAGAGGCAGAAGAGGCTGGAGATTGCATAATAAATCCTGATAACGAGAGAGCACTGGGAAAACCATCGAGCGAGACCGCTACAGAAAAAGGAATAAAGATGGCGGCGATTATGGCGCCATCTGAGTACTCAAACAGTAACGGAGGAAGGAAACTTTATAACGGCTCCTCTTTTATTTTGCCACTTTTCCCCCTCGAAGCATAAACGCTATGCGAGGTGCAGATTGCTATGTGGCGTGTCAAGAATACGTCCCCTGATATTATGCGATATCCTAAAAGGAAACTTTAAGGATATTCCCGCCAGGAGTTAGAATTCTGGAGACCTTGAGTCAAATTCTCCGGGAATACCACTGTAGTCAAATATACCCTAGGAAGCTACTTAAAGGAACCTTCCATCAGGACGACATGGCCTGAGCCCAAAAATCACACATCTAGGAACCCAAAAAATGTATCATTAAACCTTGTTAGGAACAGCTTGAAAATGGGAGATCCAAATTACATCAGAAACTTGTATAATGTATAACAAGTAAGGTACCTTTTAAAGTTAATGATGTTGAGAGTAGAAAACAAATAATCCAAAGAATTAATTCCTTATTTCATAGAGCCTACAATATAATTTGTTTTCATCTAAATGCCTAAATATGTTAACTACTCACCCCGAAGTCTTGAAGAGTGTAGTCAATCAAGATATCTACTAGCATGTCTATGTCTCTTTAGTATTCAAAGAACATTGTTCTGAAGAGTCAAGATGAAGTTGTAAATGGATACTTTTCATGGCAGCCAAGGCTTATAGAATTCTTTACTATTGCCTCCTCTATTGGCGGATGCCCATTTACCTATCTGGATATATAAAACAGAATACATCATAGGAGTAGGGCTTCCCCATTTCTAAAAGTACTGAAGATTTAGAAAATCTTTGAGCCAGAAAATATACCACAACAAAACTGTTTATTCTAGATATTGCTCCTTCACTAAAGTAGACTCAACTGTATAAGATTTCTACCAGCTGTGATGTACTTCACTAAATCAACAGTGAAGGTTAAGTATAATCATTCAAGTGTGCAGATATAGTAAAAAGTATTTATCATGCCATAAGTATTTGATTGGAAAAAAAAAATGTGTAGGGACTGATGAAGGGAAAACCTAATACTCTCTCCTAGTGCAGCTCAGAAGGCAATTATAAATTGCCATAAGGAAGGATGGGATTAACTATAAAGGAAAGATAATACATACATTTTGTAGGAAATGATAAAATACAGAATAAACCGGAGCAGTTAAAGCATTCTAAAGCTAAGAAGCGATGTGAAAGATTATTGATTTCCCATTTGTGGAAAAATGTTGCCTTATGAGTGACGGCGTTACCAGGCCGCCTAAGAGGAGAAGAAATTCTTTCCTTAAGCATAATTGACCAGGAGTCAAAATAGTACCACTAAAAGAGAGAGAAAAGCCACCATGAAGTGGCGAGGATAAGTATTGAGAGAAGAGCTAAGTATGGTCACTAACCATACACAGGGCCTTTGAACTAATTTTACTATTATTTCATTATCATTATCACTATCATCAATGCAGAAAAATAAACATTCGTACGGAGGAAGCCTATAAG
>NC_090754.1:68430937-68440937 GCF_036898095.1 Palaemon carinicauda
ACGGAGGAAGCCTATAAGGCTTTGAACTTGCAAAGCAAGCCTCCATAGAATAAATCGCTCATATGGAACGAGAATATCCAAAAAATAGTGAAATAATAATACTTGTAAATAACTCGACAAACATATGTATGTAAACATTCATAAACAACATAGAAGCCAGCCAAGACAAGAGCATGAGCTTTTAGGCAATAGTGCAGCTTTGTTTTATCTCGAGATGATGAACATCAAAATGAGTTAAAGACCTCTGATACAGGGAAGCCTAGCAAGGCTGCATTTTAACAGAATGTGGTTACTGATACTGTGCAGAGAGAGAGTTGTACGTGCTAGGTAATTAATAAGGGTGTTACTTAAGATTAACTGAAGTTTTCAGTTGGAGTGAAGTTTATGAAAAATTGCCAAATGGGATATATCTAGGATATGGATTAAATCCCATTGCAGAGAAAAGAAAATCCTAAACTTTCACAAAGTGGAAACAGTGGTTACTACACATCAAATTAGACTGGATTTTTAGATTTTAGGCTACATGGCCAGGCACTGGAACTGTGGTCGGTCAGCGTGGTACTTCATTTATAGATCCCGAACGTTCACTACACCCAGCATAAGACCAACAGATGCATACAACCCAATTTCCAATTGACACTTAAGGCTGAAAATGTATTATTTCAACCTAAGATACACGATTCTAATAGGCTATATAGTTACCTTGAGGTCTACTTGTAAACAAATATATCTTATAAAGAGTAAAGGAAGGAGCAAAATCTTAATATATTCAAGTGTTATTACAGCTATTACCAGTTTTTATGTTCCATTTAGCACTGTTTACTTCTGACATTTAAGACCTACAGTATAGTCACTATCACATCACTATTTACGGTAAGACATTTAAGAAAACTTGAACTTTGGAGTTTACTTGTAGCAAGGGAGTGCATGCCAAGATACTGAGTAACAGAGAAAAGTTGATGGCTTTTGGTTGAACCTTGGCAAATAAAGCACCATAATTACTAAGTTGTTGATCGTTTATATATGCAGTTTCCATGGTAAACACCTAAGTCTATTTTTCTGATATCAAAGGAGTTTATCTTCAAACATGCTACTTTTCTCAGGAGCAACCATAAACAGGATGAGTACAGATCCATTAAAACTACAGTAATCATCTGCTTGGTATGCAGTTACTCCACTCTTCATTATCCTTTGTGTTTAATTTCGAAAGGTATCTTTTTGGCTCTCAGTTCGTTAATCTAGATGGGCACACATACTATCACGTTTGGTTTATGGAATTCTTGAATAGACATGTTATTTCATGTTAACTGCTTTGAATGGGCAAGTATACAGCTTTGTGAAATCTATGATACCTGTCAACATGTTCAGTTGGATACAGGAGTCCCTGGCACAGTTCGGTCTGCAGAAGTGCACCCTGTCACACCCTTACTTTGCGGCGAGTAACCAAATAGATAGTGTAGGGAGAGATGGCAGAGATGGTGGGTGGGGGCAAACACAGGGACTCGCCGTGCAGTAAGATTGTGGCTGGGCGTGCCGTACTTCTTCAGAGCGAGGTGTACAGGAATTCCTATGTCCAACTGTACCTAACAATAAGGGAAAGATCTGTGGATAAAGCTTTCCTCCTGGAGGCTTATCAAAAGATTCAGTACCCCACCATAGGCACAGCAGCCAAAAAGTAATCATAGGATTGGCATCAGCATTTTTTTTTTTACTATAATTACTATCTTCTGAATTCAACATCAAAGTTTACAGGATAAGTATTACAATGATCCAGGAAAACTTACATCCGATTCTGAACTTGAGGTTCGGACTGGTAAGAGTGACGGGTATTCCAGTGGTATTAAAATAAGCTGGCCACAGCCAGAAACACACGGTGATGGGAAGAACTACTGACGATTCATTTGAAGTTAAATGAACCTGAAATTGAAAGCAATAGAACCATTTACAAATCATGGTGCCAAAATTATGGTTTTAAAAGACTGTTCCGAAGCTTTATTTTCACCAGTTTCATATTTTTGTCATTGAAGTTTTTGTCAAATTTGGTGCCTTCAGGTACTTTCTCAGTGCAGTGTTCAAACATCTATCCTCATATAATCATATATGCATTTTTTTTTTTTTTTGCGAGCTCCAAGACCAACGTAATTAAAGAACATAAAAGCAATTGCTTTGTTACTCACTAAAACTGTTGAGTTGGGATTGTCCTCTGGATAGAGATCGAAAAGCTGGACAGGGTTGCTAAGCTCCTCAGTACTGGTCCCTTTAAAACCAAAACACTATAAATTCAACGGAATTGTTGATTATTTTCTTTCTTTTTAATCCTTTCATTTTCATAAGGGTTCTATTACTTATGTACTTAAGATTTTTTTTATTATGCGGATAAGGCCAACACATTTTTGTTCACCGAGTTAACTCTCAAAATGGGCTTGTAATAGAGTTTTTATAGACCTTTCATTGGCATGTTTTCAAAGTCGAGACTTTGTCAGAGTACATAAAACAACTTCTATATTGAGGACCAGTCCAATAGAGAGATGAAAGTAATTATTAATCCAATTGCCAATAAAACCATTTCTACAAGAAATACAGGTAAATATGAACTTACTCATAAGGCCGGCATTAGAATATCCAATCAAGAGCGACGTAAGAAGAAGGGGGAGATAAATGATCCCCGAATACATTGTCTTGTTTTGGAGCATTCTTCGGGAGAAAGAGAATAAATTATTCAATGGTTATTTACTAAAATAGAGAAGGGGAATAGTGGCTATACCACATGGAAAGTGAATTGTGTAAAGAATATGTAACACAAGCCGATTTCCAAAAGAAATAATACTAAATGATACGTAAAGTTCATAATACTAAGGACACTGAATAAATAAAATCATCATCCGAGAGAGAGAGAGATGTAAGACTTTCGGAATTGGGCAGCCTATCATTAGTTTCCATTAAATCAAACATACAAACATACATACATTATATATATATATATATATATATATATATATATATATATATATATATATACTGTATATATATATATATATATATATATATATATATATATATATATATATATATATATGTATATATATATATATATATATATATATATATATATATATATATATATATATATATATATACACATACATACATACATACATATAGATATAATATATATATATATATATATATATATATATATATATATATATATACACATACATACATACATATAGATATAATATATATATATATATATATATATATATATATATATATATATATATATATCACACAAATAATAATAATAATAATAATAATAATAATAATAATAATAATAATAATAATAATAATAATAATAATAATAATAACAATAATAATATATTAACGGTCGTCCCTAACAGGGGGTGGCTTCAGAGCAATAAACCAACTCAACAATCACTGTCATATCCATCCTTAAACCCTTTCGATCCCATATCTTCATATAAAAAATTTTCCCTCAGTTAATGTCCTTCCTAGGGACACCGTACTAACCTATCAAAAAAACTATTAGGGCTAAGAATGTCAAATAATTTTCATCGCATAGCTAATATATTTCCTTTACACTGATAAGGGTAGAAGAGACTCTTTAGCTATGGTAAACAGCTCTTCTAGGAGAAGGACACTCCAAAATCAAACCATTGTTCTCTAGTCTTGGGTAGTGCTATAGCCTCTGTACCATGGCCTTCCACTGTCTTGGGTTAGAGTTCTCTTGCTTGAGGGTACACTCAGGCACACTGTTGTATCTAGTTTCTCTTTCTCTTGTTTTGTTGAAGTTTTTATTGTTTATATAGGAAATATTTATTTAAATGTAGTTACTATTCTTAAAATATTTTATTTTCCTTGTTTCCTTTCCTCACTGAGCTATTTTCCCTGTTGGGGCCCCTGGGCTTATAGCATCCTGCTTTTCCAACTAGGGTTGTAGCTTAGCATTTAATAATAATAATAATAATAATATAATTTTTACTTGTTATATAATGTGAAATATTTGCAGTGAACAGCGGAGTACTCAAAGGGAATGTGTTGTCACCTATGTTGTTTACCCTCCTCATGGATTTTGTAATGCATAGAACAGCTGGAAGAACAAGTTGATGAATGTAATGGTGAGAAGAAAAGTGGCTAGATGATAATTATTTAGTTGAACCAGAAGTTGAAGAATATTTGCTTTGACAAGAGAGAAGTGTGATAATATGGCTGTGAATGTAATCAAAATAAGTTACTCGCAAAAGAAGACACAAAGTGCATTTATAATAAGAAAAATGATGAAAATGGTTAGGCTTCAAGGAATGGAATAAGAAGGCTCAATTGAGATGTCAAACTCCATGGTTAGGTCAAGGGGTTAGAAGAGTATTTATAGGCATACTAAGGTAGGGAGAGGGAATATAAATACAGTGGTTGGATATGATATAAAGTTATGAGGGGGAAAAATAAGATTTGAGGTGTAGTTAAATGAATAAAGTAAAGCTGGTGTAGGCATACAGATGGATATGGTAGTTAAAAGTAAACTGCCAAACGCGTCCTTAGACAATCAAAAATTCCGAATAATGCTGATTTTCACTATGACCTTCCCTTTGGAATATATAAATCAATATGGAAGAAGTTGATTTAGACTATCCAGCATATCGTCATATGAACTAACGTCTTGTTTATAATGAACAATTTATTACCTCCATTTTCAAATATAAAATCATGTTAATCTGTCTGTTTATATAAAATGCCTCGCAGACAACGTATATGCCTGTGTTTTTCAGGGAACAATAAATAATTTAGATAAAAAAGAACAGTAAAAAAGGCAAAGTAAATGATGAAGTATGACATGGATAAATATTTCTTAGGATAGAAATTCTTCGATTGCAATACACAATTATAACCACCGCGAGTGAATGAAATATATTGGATAATTTGCACCCAATTGCATTTCAAGGTTGAGATCAATTATCGGGATGGAATTCCAGAGAGGTTCTAAGTGATCAGTCCATCAATAGAAGAAAGCTATGAATAATTGTCACTGTAATACACAATAAAAACTTGTAAATGAGGTAACATTTCATGAAATAATAAATTCAAAATTTGGACAGTTAATTGTCTGGAAACCAAAAGAGGGAAAAAAGGAAATTAAATTGAAAAATATTTTTAAACTACACTCAATTTTGACATCCCTACATAGTAATGACAACAACTATTTGCACATTTTCAAAAACCTATGGAAGTTATATTTACATCAAAATCGCTTTTTCCTATTAGGCTATGAATTTCTTAGTTACTTGCACACTGTATATGAGAGAGAGAGAGAGAGAGAGAGAGAGAGAGAGAGAGAGAGAGAGAGAGAGAGAGAGAGAGAAATGCTTAGTTACATGCCAATTGTATATTATTATTATTATTATTATTATTACTATTATCATTATTATTATCATTATTATTATTATTATTATTATTACTATTATCATTATTATTATTATTATTATTATTATTATTATTATTATTAGCTAAGCAACAAACCATAGTTGGAAAAGCAGAATATTATACTGTAAGCCCAAGAGCTCAGACAGAAAAAAATACCCAGTGAGGAAAGGAAATAAGGAAATAAGTAAACTACATGAAAAGTAATGAATAATTTATATATATATATATATATATATATATATATATATATATATATATATATATATATATATATATATATATATATATTATATTAAAATTTGTCTGTTCTATATAAACAATGAAGAGAGACTTATGTCAGCCTGTTCAACATGAAAACATTCGCTGCAAGTTTGAATTTCTGAAGTTCCACCGATTCAACTACCCGATTAGGATGATCATTCCACACTCTATCACAGCTGGAATAAAACTTTCGGAACATTTTGTAAAAGTGTGAGGTTATCTTTCCTCCTAGTTCTATGATCTCTCTTGAATGAATATCATCTGGATATTTTCTTTTTGACATCTTCCACTGTAAAGGTGTATCTGTTTAGTGGTTGTGACCCTTCATATCTGAGAGCTGCTCTGGGGAGGGTCGTTGATTCTTCCCTAGTGTATACGGTTGTGAAATATGCATTCAATAGTTCGGCTTTTTCTAAATCATTTGTTATAAGATTACCCTACGAGTCTCTTAATGGGCTAATGTTGTTTTAGATTGGTTTTCTACTGTTTACATATGCAAAAGAAAAAAAAAAGAAAAAAAGAAAATAAAATAAATAAATAAATAAATAAATAACCTTTGGGTTTTCTTCACTAACTGAAGCAAATCTGTTCTCTTCGTTGATCTTGGCATTTCTAACTAGTTTATCTACATTTCTGATTAACTTTCTGCGCTCGAAAATTTCACGAATGGAAGGCTGTGGACTTAGTGAATTGTTTCCTGTCTCTACTTCTTATTGCATTGGCTATTTCTCTGCTGAGCCACTTAGGCTGTGGAGTTCCCTTTGGTAAATTTCTTTTCTATGCGGTATACATTTAGCCTTTTTTTCTTTATATATTTCTACAAAGGAGTCCCATCGTGTATATATGTTCCCTGACTCATCGTATTCTAAAAAGAGCGAGAAGGGGGCTATGAGATGTTTAATTATTTACACATGGTATGAGAGAGAGAGAGAGAGAGAGAGAGAGAGAGAGAGAGAGAGAGAGAGAGAGTTGGTGGGAGTAATCATATAATTTCGGAATGGACTAATAAGCATTCTAGATTCTGACACTTATAAACATGACAATCATCATCGATACCAAAGCACTTAACCATCCAGTAATTTGACCAGACCCCAAAAATAAACTTCATTTAAAAGAATATACTTCTCTTGCATAATGGGGGTGATCAATCATAAGCAATGACCCTGAAACACTTACGTTAACAAGAGACGACTTGCATCTCAAATTACGGGTTGTTCACGATTCACTATAATTATCGGTTGGACGGGAATTGTGAGGGACAAGTTTTAGTAATAAAAGACTCGAGAGAGAGAGAGAGAGAGAGAGAGAGAGAGAGAGAGAGAGAGAGAGAGAGAGAGTTAAATTTAACAAGTTAGACCGTCAGCCCACAGCAGTTTGGTTGCAAGAACGAGGTACGAACAGCTGAAACGGGAATATACTGTAACAGTATGTCTGACATGCACAAATGGGTACTGATCCAAAAGAATTGCGGTGGCCTGTTGGTAACGTTCCTACCTGGTGATCGCCAGACTGGTGTTCGTGTCCCGCTCAAATTCGTTCGTTCCTTTCGTCGCTGCAATCTCACCATCTTTGTGAGTTAAGAATTGGGGGTTTGAGGGAGCCTAAAGGCCTATCTTCCGAATCATCAGAAGCCATTGCCTGGCCCTCTTAGGTCATACCTTGGGTTGAGAGGCGAAACCTTTGCACAGTAAAATAATCCCCAATATGCCTCACTTCACCTGTACAGGCTAACAGTGTTTATAGGGTTTAAAAGTTTAAAAGCCACTCATGAATGGCAGAGGCAAGGGACAATGACATTGCCCTATCAAGCAGGACAATGTCCTAGAGACTGACTATATGATCAGTGCCCAAGCCCTCTCTCCACCCAAGTTAGGACCAAGGAGGCCCAGGCAGTGGCTGCTGATGATTCCGCAGATAGACCTATAGACTTCCCTAAACCCCTCATCCTTAGTCCACAAGGATGGTGAGGTTGCAGCGACCAAAGAAACTAACGAGTTTGAGTGGGACTCGAACCCCAGTCACGCGTTCACCAGTCAGGGACGTTACCACATCAGCCACCACAATATTGATGTAAATGGTAACGAAAGAGATCTTGGTTCTCAGTACAGTAAAGGGAGGCATTTTGGGGAATAGTTTACTTGACATTTTTTTTTTTAGGCAGTCAAGCTTTATCCTATAAATAAGCGAAATCTTTCGCTTAAAAATTTCTTATGGATGAAATACTTTAGGTGGGTCTCGCACTTTTATAGCAGTGCAACCTCGATAGAAGACCATTTTTGCATATGGTAGATGACCCCAAAATGCTTCATACTTTCAGATTTTGATAACTCGTTAGTGTAACCAACTTCTCTGGGGTGCTTTTCAAAGAGATCAAGAGTAGCAAGTATGTATGTGTGCGTGTGTGTATACATATATACACTATATATGATGGTGAATATATATATATATATATATATATATATATATATATATATGCATACATATATATATATATATATGCATACATATATATATATATATATATATATATATATATATATATATATATATATATATATACAGTATATAAATGTAAATATATAAATATAATCCTAGGATGTGTATGTATGCAGTATATATATATATATATATATATATATATATATATATATATATATATATATATATATATATATATATATATATATATATATATATATATATATTGTTACTAGTAGGAGAAGAATTATGAACATAACTTTAGAATCCTCCCCCCCAGTTGGGTAGCAGGAGCCAAATGGATCACCAGGTAATCCAGTGACAAGTGTAACTGGGCAGACGAGCCCAATGCTGGGGCATTGGGGTTATTCAAAAACAAACAAGGGGGTCCATTAAGTTGAACAATAAAGTGGAAGTTGAAAGAGTTTGAAAAGCAAGATTTAAGAGAAAATGTGTATGAAGGTGATGTAGAGGACTATAAAGTAGGTGCACCTAGGGGATGAAGGGGTGCTCCAAAGACCCTTTAGCAATGTTGACAGTGTATCTTACATCCCCTTCGATTTCCAGGAACAAGAGAATGAATTTTTGAAGGAAGGACAATTACAACATGAAAGAGAAGAAATTAATATGATTCTGTACATGGTACCAAGATTTTGGAATAAGGAATGAACGTAGAGCATATGTACTGTAGTAATGGAAATTAACCTAAGTTTAGAAAAAATCTGCGAGAGCGCCTGGGTTTGAAGTCATTCTGCTTAAGCATCTTCTGAGAGTGGTTGATCACAAAGCCAAATTGATTACCTTATGATTAGGAGGGTAAAAAGATTGTAGATTTACTATTAGTGAAACGACATAGGCTTCTAAAGCTGAATATTAAGACGTACGGAAAAGGACAAAATGAAGGACAGTAATAAATGAGGTATGTGAAATATATACTTCAAGTAAGAATAAATTCAAGAGAGGAAAGGAGTTTACTGGAGAAAATATATTGAACCAGTTAATTGGACATGTGGTGATGTAGTATCTACAGGAAAAGAAAAGTCATTGTCGAAGAGAACAATTGAAGATTCAGGAATGATTGGAAGGTGAGACATGTGCCAGGTGTCAAGAAACAATTATAGAGAAAGGGAAAGAGAAACCAAGATGGTAGAAACAACAAGTTCACAATACTAAGGGTCTCCAGAGCTCAAAGTACTATTTTTTTTTTTATTGCTTCATTGTCTTCTAAAAACATTCTAATTTTCCCTTTAAAAATGTTACTTGAATATACATAGATTCTAAAACTTTTCAAAATCCGTTCATACATCACCGGGATACGAGTTATAATTAAAAATTAAGGCTGTGCGACGTAAAGTGGAAATTGGCCTGTGTAGAACCAACGTAAAGTGGTATAATTTCACATTTTTAAAAATCTACAAAAGTAATTAGATATTGGGAGACACAGGAATCAAATTTCATGGAAAGAAGGGACGTCTTGTGGAGGGTTGCCCCACCCCCAAAGCCATTTTATGTTATTTTGATTACTATTATTGTACTTACTCTAATGATATGGGACACCATCCCATCCTCTAACAAACAAAACCATATCAATGTATATTGAAAAGATCGAAAAGGTAAATACCAAGATTGAAATAGAATATATAATAATTACACAATAAAATGCATAAAAAACGGCACTTCCTGTATTTGTCATTGCTAAATAGAAATGTTAAACAAGCAATCTTCCCCAATCTTCTTGACCTAAAAGACGGAAAAAGAAATTCCGCTACGGAACTATCTAAAATTTTAGGGATTCTGAATTAACCGTCGTGTAAAAATTCAT
>NC_090754.1:68445937-68455937 GCF_036898095.1 Palaemon carinicauda
CTTTCATGTGGAGTTATGGCCTTCCTCATAGTAATGAAAGGGCTGACACGATTCGGTAGATCAATGTACGTGTCTTCATCCATACGCAAATAATTGCGCCAGTCATCAGGCTCTAATTTTAAAGCAACAAGCAAGTTGGTACATGAAAATTTCTCTCTTTTAATCTTTTTTTTTTTTCCTTCTTAGTGCCACTGCTAAAGCAATGGCTATCAAATCGTCCTGGTCGAGAGACATGTTGACGTTGTTTTAGCACGAGGCACACTGAGGCTCGATGTACTGTCTGAAAGCTCTTCGAGCCGTTCTACAAGTAGGTTCGACAACCGGGCTCGACGAGCTGCTCGGCCGTGTAAACCCCGCTTAACCCTAATGACCTTGATAATTTCTCATTTTCAAGCTTTTCAATCGCTTTCTGCAGTGTCTATTTACCATCCAAAATCAATACATTTTCATCTAAAAACATCAATCTGCTCATACTCCAAACACGACTAAAATTCCTATACGATATCTCTGCGCTAACATTTACTGTCATTTCTAAGACTTCTCTCATCCCTTTATATCCATAAAATGTTGGCTGATCATGAAATATAATAGAATTTTGTCACGGATTTACTGCAAACCAAAACCAGTCAATCAACCATGAACACATTAAAATACATGATCAACATATAAATTTTCAACTGCTCTCACCGTCTCATCTTTTATATGGCTGAACCAAAGCCACAATTCAGTTATTTTTTCCCACGAAGTAATGTGCTCTAAGAGACAATAGATCTATACAATAGAACCCCTTCCTTTCTTCACCGCTACAATAGTCCAGGTTGTAATGCTTACTACCACTATGAAGCAGTATTAAGTAAATGCACTAACCAAAGGTTTTGACAGTCATTGCCCTACAAAGAGGAGGAAAATCGCCATCTCGGGAGATACTTCTTCCTCTAAGAGAATAAAAAAGTTATTTATCATACACTACTGTTCTTTAATATTCAGAGCATCAAAATAAAAAATAAATCATACATATTGTATATGTACTGTATGTTTGTGTGTGTATATATATATATATATATATATATATATATATATATATATATATATATATATATATATATAATACACACAAACTATAATATACAGTATATATATATATATATATATATATATATATATATATATATATATATATATATATATATATATATATATATATATATATATTATTACAGCTGGACAATTACGTAAACTCCCGAGCTCCAAACTCACCTGGTTATTTTTAAATACATCTGTTACACTTTTAAAATACCCGAGCTCTGAGAATATTACACAACTACCAGACGGCAATATACTGTATATGAACAATGAAAATCCAAAGGCCTCTTACGTTACTCAAAACAAAACTAGGTGATTACTTATGTGAACTATTAAAACCAACCTCTTACTTTGGTTTTTAGTCGGGGAATACGAGCAAAGCATTAAGAAAAAATAATGATGATTGAAATAACACACACTTTAAAAAAAATATATATATTCTATAAAAAGTTAACAGCAATTTACAAGAATTAACACAAAAAAATAAACCAATTGAAATATGAAATCTGAACTAAACCTTAGACTAACAAAAAAGACAGACACTTTGAAAAGATCATACAATCACTTGTTTCAATGGAAATTAATTTATAAAAATATTCAATTTTGATATTTAATGAAAAAAGTTACACTTAACACTCTAGTGATTAAAGAATGATGAAATTTATATATATGTAACTGTTATACTTACATCTCTTGGTTCACACAAGGTTACAGAATGGTTAAGCAAAATAAATACACTTCACCGCTTAACCTAAATTTCACAAGGCCAGTTACAAACATTTATGTTAAAATGTACTTACATTAACTAACTACACTTAAATTAACATCCAATAATTTTACCAACCTTTGAACAACACTATACACAATAGATGTTGGATAAAAATCACTTTTCCCGTTTGAGAGGACACACTTGAGAGGAGAGAGGGCACACGGACGTTGGATCTTTCAAAGGGATAGCCTGGGTCTCTTCTGCTGCCTATGCATTCCTAGGATCTATCTATATTAACTTAATTTGACTAGAAAATTCTAGATCATTCTCGTAGTGTCAAGGCATGGCTCTAGCGGCGTAAGGTTGTAAATGTAGTAATTTGAAGAAGGGCTACTAACCTTGTTTGCGAGGCAACCCTCTCTCAGCTAACTCCACCCACATACCTCTCGTAACAATAAAAAGAAATAAATCTTATTTGAGAATTTTTATGCACTTTCCAGCCACGTGGAAACATAAGAAAATGAAGTAATCCCTTGTGCTCATACCTTGTGTGTGAGCCTATAGCATACCTAAACGAGATTACACAGGAGTTTGTAATAAAACTATGTGAAATAAAAAAAGTTAATTCTAAAAAAAAAAAAAAATTACATACATTTATTGAAATCTATCTCTTAAATACACAAATGAAATATATAAATAAAATATTTACTCTTATGCTAGACCAGCTTCATAAGAATATATATATATATATATATATATATATATATATATATATATATATATATATATATATATATAATATATATATATATATATATATATATATATATATATATATATATATATATATATCTACTAAGGCACTTTCCCCAATTTGGGGGTTAGCCGACAAAAAGAAAAAAAAAAAAAAAAGGAACATAAGGGGACTTTTTTTCTCTTCGCTCTTCCCAGCCTAAGGAGGGATGCATACCATCAGCCATTAATAATCCACCACAGAACACAGGTCTCAGACATGTCCTTCCTCCTATGTATGTTTATGGTCTTTCTATGCCAATCCACACCCGCAAACTTTCTATTTCGTCAATCCAAAGTCTTCTCTTCTTTCCCCTGCTTCGTTTGCAATCTCTCGCTACCCATTCTGTTATTTTTAATGTTCATCAATGTATGTATGTATGTATGTATGTACATATATATACATACACATACATATATTATATGTATACAATAATATATAATTATATATATACACATATATACATGTATATATATATATATATATATATATATATATATATATATATATATATATAATACACACACAAACCTACTGTATATGTGTGCATATTTATATACACATATCTATTATCTATATATACAATATCTGAATCATACACACTATATATATATATATATATATATATATATATATATATATATATATATATATATATATATATATATATATATATATATATATATATATATAAACACAACACGCACTTGTATCGAACCCTTGCATCTTAATATGAAAGGAAAGGTGGCCATCAGTCACGCCACCACACACCTTAAAAGACGTCAAAACTTGAGAGCTAACTGTACTTTATGGTTTATATAGTGAGGCCACTTTCTTACATACCAACGAGTTTTATCCATTTCTCAAATTTCGCTGTATTTATGACGGTTGTCTCACTGAGTAAATCATGAAATGAAGTTACCCCTTAAGTTCCAGCTATATGTTTCCTCGTTGACATGAGTGATTGCTTGCTACCTTGCCTTTCAATTGAAGACATCAGATATCAATCCTAATGTGAAGTAAAAAAATATTTTTAAATACACACGCACACACACATGCATATATATATATATATATATATATATATATATATATATATATATATATATATATATATATATATATATATATATATAATATATATATATGTATATATATAAAATATATATATACATATATATATAAAATATATATATACATATATATATAAAATATATATATATACACTCCAGCACTATCCATACTAGGTTGGTTTGCTGTGTGATCAGACTGAAGTCTCTCACCATCACCAATCCACAGTAACCAGCGGCGTGAAGAAAATTGGCAAAAACCCAAAAATGAATAAGGACATATTGAGGGTATTGTCCTGCAGAGAGCTATTCCATTGCATTTCTTGTTATATACATACACACAAACATATACAGACAATATACGCATACATATTGTATTTATTGAATTTATATATATATATATATATATATATATATATATATATATATATATATATATATATATAAACATATATAGGCCTATATATATATATATATATATATATATATATATATATATATATATATATATATATATATATATATATATATATATAAACATATATAGGCCTATATATATATATATATATATATATATATGATAAATTTTGCACATTTAAACGTGTTTTTCATATTTCAAATAAGCCATGTATTTTATTACATTAAAGTCTGGATTCTCTTAACGACCTCGGGATCAGAGCCCCAGGCGAAATCACTCAAAGACTATAGTATCTGACCGGCCGGGTTTCGAACTCTGGTCCTGACTACTTCGATACCACTGGCTAAGTGGTAAGGTCAATGTCATACAAGTATCCTCAACCAGGGTTCGATACCCGGCCGGTCAGATACTATAGTCGTTGAGTGATTTAGCCTGGGACTCTGATCCCAAGGTCGTTAAGAGAATCCAGACTTCAATTTATTAAAATATATGGCTTATTTGAAATATGAATATACATATATATTATATGAATATATATATGTGTATGTATATATATATATATATATATATATATATATATATATATATATATATACATATATACATACACACATACATATGTATATATATATATATGTATATATATATATATATATATATATATATATATATATATATATATATATATATATATATATTGTAATATTATTGCTTTATTTTACTAAATTATTTAAGTTTTTATAGATGTATAAGGTTTAATATACTGTAGACTTATTGTTTACTTTTTTTTTATAGTTTGTCTTTTCACTGGTGGTTATGTTAGTGTTTATAATGGACTAACGGCTGTTTTATATTTTCAAGTGGTGTGGATTACGTGGCTGCGCTCCTGCGTGAACGGAGTTTTGGAGGGGCTTTTTTTAAGGATGGTTCCTTAGTGTGTTTCTGAGCCTCCAACCTTGTAGGGCACGACATTTGTGATTGGATCTATATTATTCCACGCCTTTGCAGAGCCACATTGTGAAGCTGTTGAGCTTGTTTTGGGATATCCTTTCTCTGCAGCAAGGACGCCATCATCCTACATTTTATGTACTGCCCTTGGTTCAGTAAAAGCCAAGGGGACCTCTCTGTCCCAAGGTAATAATATTTATACCTATTTAAGTATTGTGATCACGACCTGTGAGCTGACGTCATTACTGGAGCTTGTGAACGCCTTTCAATCAAACCAGCCATCGTCCACTAGATAGGGATATTTAGTTTGTGTTTGTTAGGATGTTCTCACTTTTCGTTGGCCTTCTCATTTCTGGACCCTCTCTCCTTTTAGTATGTTTGTGTTGATGACCTTTCTTTAATTGTGTAATTGTTTTCTTTTGCAGGGAGTTTAAGAGTGAGTGTATATCATTTATTATTGTATTATTGTGGTTCAGGTGTTATTTCTGTCTAAATATTATGTATTAAAATTAAGGAGATTTTTGTGGTATTTTCTTTGTCCCCTTGAGTTGACTTTGCACTCGTATTGATGTTTGGATACTATTCCACCTTTAGTGGACTTAGTACGTTATGATGGTGAATACTATTTGATAAGTGTAGTGTTTTGTGTGGTGGTCAAACGCAGCCATCACAAGTGGCGACCGTGACAGGATATTTCGTTCCTGAGTATTCACCAGTGTTTGTGCAAAGTTAATTCTTGGGGTAATTTTTCAGGCAGTGTATTTTCACCTCCTCGGTGTTGTTTTGTGTAAATTTAGTATTTTGTTTGTAATCATGGTTGTTAACGTACTAGAACTCCTTAGAGGAGAGGGATGGCAAGAGAGGTTGGCAGAGTTAAATAGGGAAGACTTGGAAATTGTAGCAGAACATTTTGAATTGGAATATGATGTGTCCATAAGAAAGGGTGTATTGCTATTGCTCATTTATGATTATGTTAAAACCGTAAAGACAGGTGGGGAACAAGAGGTGAAACCGGATGAAGTAGTGTCTATAGAAATTTTGGATAAGCAGATTTTCCTGAGACAAATGGAATTTGAAATGGAAAAGTTTAAGGCAGGGGAAAGAGAAAAAGAGAGGCAGCATGAGATCACCATGAGAAACCCAAGTTCTTTTTCCCCCGCCCATTCCCCAAATAGGTTAGTAACTCCTGCTATTAATTTATTGCAGGCTCTCAAATTTGTACCTAAATTTGAAGAAAATAATGTAGCAGAGTTTTTTGTATCGTTTGAGAGGATTGCTGCAAGGTTGGAGTGGCCCCAAGAGTATTGGACCACTCTTATACAAAGTAAATTGGTTGGAAGAGCTCAGGGGGTATATGTAACGCTGGAGGAGGATCTATCAGCAGATTATGAGAGTGTGAAGGCTATTGTCTTGAAGGCCTATGAGTTAGTCCCTGAAGCTTATAGGCAACGCTTCCGGGACTTAGAAAAATGTAGGGAACAAACTTTAGTTGAATTTGCCAGGGTGAAGGAACAGTATGCTAGCGATTGGTTCAAGTCCAAGGAGGTGGGAGATTTTGAGAAATTGAAGGAGTTAATGTTGGTGGAGGAGTTTAAGAGGTGTGTCCCGGATAAGCTGAAGGTCCACCTCGAAGAGTTAAAACTCGAGACTGTTCAGGAGGTAGCCATCGCTAGTGACGAATATTGCTTGTCTCATAAGAGTGAGTTAGGGGGAGTAACGACAAAGGTGAATTCTGGTTGGGTTAAGATGGGTAGGAATAATAATGCTAATCCTAATAATAATGCTAAGGTGTTTAGTAGAAATAATCAGGGAAGTAATAATAATCAGGGTAATGCTAATAATAATTTTTCTCCTAACAGAGGCAATAGGCCAAATATATACAATCCAGAGAAATTGAAAACATTGACGTGCTTCTTTTGCAATAAGAAGGGGCACGTAAAGAGTATGTGTTATGCGTTTAGAAAATCTCAAAATGCTAATGTTAGGCCAGTGATGGGCGTGGAAGAGAGAGAGAGAGAGAGAGAACCTACCCCAACAACATCCGCTGATCAATGACTGCCTGGTTGTTTTGACAGATATTTGTCCTTCGGTAGTGTCTCCTTCGCCAATTCATCCGAGAAAAGACGAGTGCGTATTTTGCGTGATACCGGTGCAGCTCAGTCTTTGATACTAAGGGAGGCATTACCTTGTAATTTTGTACCCAAAAGTGAGGAATTTGTGTTATTGGCTGGTTTTCCTGATTCCGTAAAGTCGTATGCTATTGAAAATTTTAATTTAATCTGCCCTTCCTTTGCAGGGAATTTGAAATTGGCCATAGTTGATAAATTCCCGGTTAAGGAGGTTGATGTTGTGTTAGGGAATGATGTGGCTATGAAGAATAATAATTGTCCGATATTGATAAACCCTGATAGTGAAGTAGCAGCAGTTACTCGTTCTAGTGCTAGAATTGTTGACGCTGCAGAGTCAACAATTGATGTAGATTTAAGTAGTTTAGATCGTAGTGATAGCCTAGCTGTAGATCTTGGAATGTTAACGGACAAGTTAAATTGGACGACTGAAGAGCTAATCAAAGCCCAGAAAAAAGAGTTTCGGGAACTCCCTATCGAGTCAGGGGAGGTGTCTGATATGACTGGTCCCAAATTTAAGATAATTAATATTTTATATAGGTTGAGTAGGTCTATGGGGGTGGATAATGTTGATTATGAAATTGTGAAACAGATAATGGTTCCTTTTGGTTACAGGAAGGAGTTAATGTCATTGGCGCACGAAAGTGGTCTGGCCGGCCATTTTGGAATTCATAAAACTTCTTGCAAATTGTTAGGGAATTATTATTGGCCGAAGTTGAAGGCAGATGTAAAGAAGTTTGTCAATAGTTGTGATGTGTGCCAGAGGGTCGGTAAACCCAATCAGCGGATTCCAAAATCACCTCTATGTCCTATTCCTGTAGTTTCCGAACCTTTTAAGGAAGTCATTATTGATGTGGTTGGACCATTACCGAAGACGCGTAGTGGTAATGAATATATTTTGACAATCATGGATAGGATGTCTCGATATCCCGAGGCAATACCACTACGTACAATAAAAAGTGTAAAAATTGTAGATGTACTAATTGACTTTTTTACCAGGTTTGGGATGCCTAAGATTATTCAATCGGATTGTGGTTCTAATTTTGTTAGTAGGTATTTCAGAGATAAAATGGCAGAGTTAAATATAAAACATGTGACCTCTTCTCCATATCATCCGGAAAGCCAGGGAGCTCTGGAGAGATTTCATCAGACCCTAAAATCCATGGTAAAGAAATATTGTTTGATTAATGGTTCTGAATGGGATAAGGAATTACCTTATTTGTTGTTCGCTTTTCGTTCTGTCCCAAGTCAGTCTTTAGGTTTTTCGCCTTTCAGCCTTGTGTTTGGCCATTGTGTTCGAGGTCCTCTTGATGTGGTTCGTGAGTCTTGGGAGGGAGACGTCCCTGAGGTTAATTTATTGGATTATGTGTCTAATCTAGGCAATAAATTAACCAAGGCTTGGAAATTTGCGGGTGAAAACTTATTATGTAGCCAAAAAAGAATGAAGTTTTTTTTTGATAGAAGGTCCAAGGCACGCGACTTTGCGGTAGGCGATAAAGTATTGGTTTTGTTACCCTTCCCAGGGAATCCATTGAAAGCTTCTTTTTCAGGTCCTTGGAAAATTTTGAAAAAAGTAAGTGAGGTTAACTATTTAGTGGAGACACCTCAAAGAAGGAAACCTTTTCAACTGTGTCATGTAAATATGTTGAAGGCTTATATGGAACGGGAAAAAGTCATTCCTGTGGCAACCATTGGGAATACGATAGATTCTGAGAACAATAACCATTTTTCTTTTTCAGAGGGGGAGAGTATTGATGATAATTGTTTTAATGGATGTGAATGGCGGTCGGATAATAGAAAGTCTTTGGAAAATTTTTCGGGAGTAATTTCACATTTAGGTAAGGAAGAACAAAGGTCTTTGAAAAATTTAGTATCCAATTATAAAGAATTATTTTCGGATGTGCCGGGTAGGACTTCGGTCCTTGAACATGATGTAGAGGTAGGTAGCGCCACTCCTGTGAAACAATCTCCTTACAGGTTGAATCCTTTCAAAAATGAGGTTGTGGCAAAGGAAGTGGATTATATGCTAAAACATGACCTAATTGAACCTAGTCAAAGTCCTTGGTCATCACCTGTTGTATTGGTAAAGAAATCCGACGGTGATTTCAGGTTATGTTTTGATTACCGTAAGTTGAATGAGTTATCTAAATCTGATTGTTATCCATTACCTCGAATTGAGGATTGTATTGATCGAATGGGGAAGGCCAAATACATTAGCAAATTCGATTTGTTGAAAGGTTATTAGCAAGTTCCTCTTTCAAAGCGGGCAAGGGCCCTGTCTGCTTTTGTAACACCACAGGGATTGTTTCAATGTAAAGTTATGCCGTTTGGTATGAAGAACACGGCTGCCACCTTTCAGAGGTTAATGAATACTTTAGTCCATGGTTTAGAAGGATGTGTTGTGTATATTGATGATATTGTTATTTATAGCGATGATTGGGAAACCCATTTAAAACGTATTAGGGCACTATTTGAGGTGTTGAAAAAGGCAAATTTGGTATTTAATTTAAAGAAAAGCGATTTCGCAAAGGCGAAGGTGGTATATTTGGGTCATGAGGTTGGTAATGGTAAAGTTGCTCCTAAGCAGGCCAATATCGAAAGTATTGAAAACATGGTAGTCACTAAATGTAGGAAGGATGTCAGAAGATTCCTTGGTTTGAGTGGGTACTACCGAAGGTTTGTTAAGAATTTTTCGGATATAGCCGATCCGTTAACAAATCTCTTGAGAAAGAATATAGCATTTGTCTGGACGAATGAAACGCAAAGGGCTTTTGATAATTTAAAAAGAGTTTTAATTAATTTCCCTGTCTTGAGAGCTCCTGATTTTGACCTTCCTTTTTCCCTTGCCACGGA
>NC_090754.1:68465937-68530937 GCF_036898095.1 Palaemon carinicauda
TATGGACAGTCTCTAGAATACTGTCCTGTTTGATAGGGTATTGTCACTGCCCCTTGCCTCTGCTATTCATGAGTGACCTTTACACCTTAACCCCTTAGAAGGTTAACGCTGACAAAAAATGTCTATGAATGATGAATCTGGCAAAGAAGCTTGCACATACTGAAATACAATTAAGATAAGTTAAAAATATCAAATAATAAATCTAAGTTACAAAATAAAACAATGAAATGAACATCAAACCAAATTTCTAAAAAATAAGAAAAATCTTTAGAATAGCTTATTCCAAATGTATATTACCGTTTCTAAGCTACAGATAAACAAGACAATTAGGATATAAACAATGAAAACAAGCAGGCTAAAAGTGATCATCAGCATAATGGAAAAAGCTCCCTCGTGGCCGCTATTCATCGTGACCTCGTAAAATTATTAACAGCACGTCGAACGTTAATATTTCTAATGAAAGTCTCTTCAATTAAGCGCAGCAATTTGCTATCGATTGATCAATTTGGTATTAGTTTCTATACAAGTCACCACAAGAGGCGTATTGACCTGTCTTCATTCACTTGGTTGTAATATAGCCTTCTATGAAATTGTAAATATGATTAATTACTTTCAAGGCATGTTTTAGTGTAATCAGTCAGACAAAAGTACTGCAACGTTGGTATTTCCATTGCGATTATTATTATTGGAAAAAGTTTCTTATTACAACAGTGCTTCAAGTTGAGAAATAAAATCAACAATGGACTGTTACAGTGTAATTTTCTAACTTTATATAATTTCCCTATACTAAAACATGTCATAAATATAATATTTATTATTTCTGGTAGAACAATCATGTAGGATTCACTACACCGATAGCAATGATTTCCTTCGAAGACTAGTTTCTTATTTCAATAAATTAAATTGGAAACTATAAGAGGAAAACAACACTTTGTAAAATCAATAATGACCGTATAATCATAGTTGCAGTAGGTTCCATGTTCCTCGTTGTTCTCTCCAAAACACCATGCGTGACCTGCTGCACAGACAGCACAGTTTGCATAATTTTACCTCTAACTTCCAAAGCCTGTCTAATATATTGGGCAACTTCTTTAGTTTGTGTTTCTAACTTCCCCAATACTATAACATTGCTTCTAAATTCCTATTTCATACATTCCGTTGTATCATGAGCCTCACTACACAACACAAAAAGCCTATACTTTTCATTCTTGTTTCTATAACTTTCTTTTAAATCTATCATGTCCAACATTGTGTTCATAAATATCACTACTTCCTTAGTGTTAAATTCTCCTATGTAATCTCTTCTGCCATTATTATTTACAAACCACAGTTTGGTCGTTTCTGCTTTCTTTTCTTCTAGTAGTAGTAGGAGGAGGAGGAGGAGGAGGAAGAGAAGGATGAAATAAGATGATGGGTTGTGAATGGACTGCATAGTGGTAATGTTTTATTATCATTAATTTTATCAGTTGCCAAGCTATAATCATAGTAGGACAGCAGAATGTTAAAGACAAATGAGGACTGCCTAGCAAGAAAAATGAAACTGAGAAGTTGAAAAAAATAAAAAGAAGAGATAAGCAATAAATATTAATTAATAGAAAAAAAAACTCGAGTTAACCTGCTCAACAAAAAAGCATTTGCCCTCTTGATTTTTTTATTATAATCTATCCATGATTTTATCAAATGATGAATATACTTTTATAATATTATTTGGTATTAAAACTCTAAGAAAAAACATCACTGGTGAAATTAACTTAATATCTATTCAAACATTTCTTGATGGTACAGTCTGCGAAGATCTGAATGCAAAGGACTGTCAGAACTATAAGAAATCTTAAACAACATACACAATGAGTTAACTGAACAATGGTTCAAGAGTTTACAGACTAAAAAGGGGATAAAGAATTTAAGAGACCAATTTTTTTCCTGAAACACTTCAGGATGAGTCACCTGCTCAATGCCAATAGGAAAACAATACTTATATGTGACAAAAAGAAGAAAATATTTCCTTAGAGCACCAAAATTCTTATGAAAAGTTATACCTGTTGTAGGGATCTATGGGTTTACTATGAGCCAGAATCAAACATACTTCTACTTATACTTTACTTTATTTACTCTCTACTATACACATACAGACAATCACATATATTCACATTTCACCTAAAATATTACTTCAAATAAAAAAAAAATATATATATATCAGCTGTAATTCCCTAAACTTGTCTATTTTAGTAGTAAAGTAATTCTAAGCCCTAAACTTATTTACTTTAGCAATGATGCTATACCATCATATACTTACTTATTCTACTATAAAAATATGTTTTTCTCAATCAAAATTAGAGAAGAAACCACCACCTAAAATAGAGAAGAAACCACCACCTAAACTATTTAACATCACCAATCCTTTCCCATAAACCTAATAATAAAGTCTCGATTAATTATAAAAACAAGAACCAACAATATACTGTATATTGACATGTGTCATGATACGATACTATCTTTTCATCATAACACCACCAGATGGTTTTTCTCCTTACAGAAAATCTTATTCATCTGTTAAATAAGCCACCATATAAATCTCATATAAATACTTAAAAAAAATTCCTCAGTTTTATCTGACTAGCCAATATAGTACACAACGATCACCCGAAAATATCTCAATATTATTTTCGCCCCCCTAGAAACACCGTTCTCTCTATTTCACTGCCACTTTCATTTCAATTCACCTTCCTAGTCTTATTGTAAGCTTTACTAGTAATAATCGACAAAGGCTAATTAGCCTCACTATCCCTGTGATTAGGCTCTTCTTTCTTACTAAGTCCGTCTTGCTCTTTGAAACCTTTTCCTAAATCATTGTCTACTTCTTTCCTCAAATATTAGGACATTACCAAATCTGAATAAATTCATGCAGTCATTGCAGTCCCCATAAACAAGCCCTTAACTCTTAGCAAAATTAAACATCAATTATGACAATAAATAAATTATCCACCAACTCCATGCATCTAATTTGAACTGTATCAAGAAATTTAATTCTTTTCATAAATAGCAGTCTTTACATTCTTTCCACAATGTTTGTGCTTGGTCTAGTTCCTGTGCGGGAAGGAGTAGCAGTACACAGTTTTCTTTGATAATTAAAAATGAAAGCACAGAGAACACAGTTTTCTTTGATAATTAAAAATGAAAGCACACAGAGAGAGAGAGAGAGAGAGAGAGAGAGAGAGAGAGAGAGAGAGAGAGAGAGAGAGAGAGAGAGGGGGGGGGGGAAAGCTATGGTAAAACGGATTTTGAGCAAAGCGAAAAATCTATTTTTGGGTGAGATAGCCATGTCGTCCTGATGGAAGGTTCCTTTAGGCAGCTTTCTAAGGATATTTAGCTACAGTGATACTCCCAGGGAATTGACCACAGGTCTCCAGAATTCTAACTCCTGGCGCGAGTATCCTTAAGAATATTCTTAAGGATATCACATAATATCAGGGGACGTATTTCTTGATACGACACATGGCAATCTTCACCCCGAATAGAATTTTCGATCTGAGGGGGAAGAGTGGCGAAAATAAAGGGGAGCTGTCATCAAGTTTACCCGGTGGATCCCCTTTCCCGTACTACTACGAAGCAACACGGAGTAACCCCTTCCTTGTTGCAATTAAGCATGGATGGCTGCAGATAGAGTAGTTTTGGGTGGGGATTTGTTACATATGTATACTCCTTTTCTAAAAAGGAGGGCGGGTCCATCAGAACGACTTTGCTATTTCACCCAAAAATAGATTTTTCGCTTTGCTCAAAATCCATTTTTTGGGCTCAGCTATGTCATCCTGATGGAAGTTTACCAGAGAATTACTTGAAAGTACTATATCTGTGGGTTTGCATAAGTGGCTTTATCTTGAATCAGCTTCTATATGGTCACCAGACCACATAAATATATGACGCTACCATTATTCGTCATATCCGCTAAGTTTGGAACTAACTTAGGGCTTCCTGCCCCCTGCAGGGAAACTGTCAACACTGACTATAGAAGTGACAAGGTTTTGTATAAGTAGAACAAAATGGAATTAACTTACCACAAGCATGTTCATACATTGAAGCAACTTCAAATATTTTATACTAGGAAAATAACTAAAGGACTCTGGCTAGTTTTATTCAGCTACTTGTGGGGCGAATAAGATGCAAATACATTTTTTTGTATTTATTTGCATAGAAAAAAATAAATACAGCAACGAATGTATTAAAATAGAATCATTTACTACATAACCAACATTCATAAGTAGGCTACATATATATTTATCACCTGAAAGGGAAGAAATATATGTTAATAAGGCCACTCAGAGATATTGCAAAATTATTAAGATAATTTCACTTTAGATGTTGGATGTGTTCAAACACTGCGTACGAATGTACGCATGGCACTGGTGTTATTGGTTAGATTCTACACCTATAAAGAACAGGGTGACCCTTAATAAAAGGTATTACACTTAAAGGTGATAATACCTTTTCACCCATTCACTGTCAAGTACCAAACAGTTCACTGTTCATCGCAGCACTAGACGACAGGTTTTATAACACCACCTGCCGCCACCATGAAGTGTTTAATTTCATGCACTTGCTTTGCATAATGTTTATTAAAGACTCTAGAGGATCTCCAACCTGTATATGAGCGGAGTCTATCAAAGTCCATATGCTGAAAAAAGTTCAGCGAGGAAGCAATTTTTCTCGGATCATGACCTGCGGGTGTACTGTCAGGATCCGCTCTGCGAATAAAGTAGGTGAGCTTCGCCCTCAGTTGTTTCAGGGATAAGTTTGAACCTGAGGTTTCGCCTATGAAGAGCTGTCCTCCCTTGAAGTCTGAAGTTCTTCGAAGATAGACCTTTAGACACTCTACTGGACATAGAGAGACATCTTCCTTCAGAGGGCAGATTCTCCAAGGACCCCACCTTTTGGTGGGTAGCTCGTTTTTGGTGAGAAAAGTAGGATCGGGAAAAAGATTCAGTTCTCCCTCTTCTGTGAACTGAATATGGCTCTAGTCTCTTGACAGGGCTATTATTTCACTAACTCTAGCCCCTGAGGTTATAGCGAACAAAAATATAACTTTCTGTGTGAGATCCTTAAGGGAGCAAACTTCATTGTTCAAGTTCGAAGCATAATGCAAGACTTTGTTCAAAAACCATGAAATGGGCTTTGGAGGGGATGCTGGTTTAAGTCTAGCGCATGCCTTCAGAATCTTGTTGAAGATTTCGTTCAACAGGTCCACCTGGAAGGTGTATAGAAGGGGTCTAGTCAAAGCTGACTTACACGTAGTTATCGTGGTGGAACCCAAGCCTTGTTTGTGAAGGTGGATGAAGAAGGGCAGGCAGAAGTCTATCGAGATTTCTGTCAGCTTTTTTGCTTTAACAAAAGAGACCCACTTCTTCCAAGACGATTCGTATTGTCTTTTGGTTGATCTTGACTTGTATTCTTCTATAAAGTCGTTGTTGTTTTTCGAGATCCCAAACCTTTTCTTGATTGCTAAGGCGAGAAAATCATGAGATGAAGGTTTTGGGTTCTCAGTGATGAAGCGTAGACAGTCGACTTCTAAACCAGTTGGGATAGAACTGGGTTCGGTAGAGGAAACAGCCTCAGCCTCAGTTCTATCACCAGAGGGAATCAATTGTTCTTGGGCCACTTGGGGCCCACCACTGCTGCTGTACCCTTGAAGGATCTCAGCTTGTTGAGAACCTTCAGCAGGAGATTTGTTGGCGGGAACAGATAGATATGACTCCATCTGTTCCAACTGAGGGAAATGGCGTCCATCGCATTTGCCCGAGGGTCCTTGTATGGGGCTACGTATCGAGGTAGTTTCTTGTTGTCGCTCGTTGCGAAGAGGTCGATCTGCAGTTCTGGAACTTTTTCCAAGATGAAGGAGAATGAGTCTGCGTCTAGGGACCATTCTGACTATCGGCTTTCGCCTGGATAGAGCATCCGCCGTCACATTGCAGAACCCTTGTAGGTGAACTGCTGATAAATGCTATCTTTTCTTTCTTGCCAGGCGAAAGATGGCCAACATCACATTGTTGATGTAGGCCGATCTCGAGCCTTGTCAGTTCAGACATCACACTATCACTTCGCTGTCCAAGACCAACTTGATGTGGGCTGATCTGTGAGGGGATAGCTTTTTCAACGTTAGGAGGACTGCCATGGCCTACAGAATGTTGATGTGAAAGGTCTTGAACAGGGATGACCAGGTCCCTTGAGCTTTCCTTTGATGGAAATGACCTCCCCATCCTTCTATTGAGGCATCCGTGTGGATGACTACCAACGGTTCAGGTGGTTGTGAGGGAATAATCCTTGCTAGGCTCTTGACCTTTGACCACGGCTTCAGAAGCGATCGCAGTAAGGTCGGTGTCGGTCCCTGTTGATCTCTTCGAGCGTTTGATGCGTATCTTCTCCAGACTCCTGACACATCTTTTAGCTGTGCTAAGGGGTCTGTTACTGCTGCGAACTGGAGAGAGTTACTGCTGCGAACTGGAGAGAGCCCAGTACTCTTTCCTGTTGGCGTATTGAAATCCTGTTGGATTTCAGTAGTCTCTTGACAGAACCCGCGATCTCTCTCCTCTTCTTTGGTGGAATGGAGAGGTGGTGTGACTGCAAGTTCCAATGGATTCCCAGCCATTGAAACTCTTGACCTGAAGAGAGGCGAGACTTCTTGTGGTTGATCTTGAAGCCCAGATGTTCCAGTAACTGGATTACCTTTGTGGCTGCCTGCGGACAAGCAGTCTTGGATGCTGCCCACACCAGCCAGTCGTCCAGGTATGCAGCTACCTGAACGCCTTCTAAGCGTAGCTGTTGTAAGACTGCGTCTGCAAGTTTCCTGAAAATCCTTGGGGCTATGTTTAGTCCGAAGGGCATGGCTCTGAAGTCATACTTTGTCTTCGGTAGCTTGAATCCTAGGTAGGAAGAGAGGGGGCGGCTGACTGGAAGGTGCCAGTAAGCATCTGCCAGGTCTATTGAGACTGTGTACGCCCCTTTCGGTAACAGGGTCCTTATGTGTTGAAGGGTTAACATTCGGAACTTCTTATTCTCGATGAACTTGAGTGAAGACAAGTCTAGAACGACACTGAGTTTGTCCGAGTCTTTCTTGGGAACACAAAACAGCCTTCCCTGGAATTTGATGGACTTTGCTTTCCTTATAACCTTTTTGTTCAAGAGTTCTAAGGTATATTCTTCCAATAAGGGGGTGAAGTGTTGGAAGAATTGAGGAAGTGAAGGTGGAGATCTGTTCCATATCCATCCTAGTCCATTCTTGATTAGGCTGTAGGCCCAGGGATTGAAAGTCCAACGATCCCAAAAGTGGAGAAGTCTTCCTCCTACCTGGACCATCTCATTGCTTGGATGATCCAGAGGGTTTGCCAACCTGACCACGTCCTCCTCTACCTATTGGAGGGTTTCTTGAGGAGCCTCGTCTAAATCCTCTACCTTTCGAGCGAAAAGTAATGGTGTGCCTCTCAAAACCTGGGTTGAAGACTGTTGACTGGGCTACCAGCTGTTGAGGCACCACCTGGAAAGTGGTTTGCTGCTGAGCAACCATTTGGGGCACCGTGGTCATGGTGACCGTAGGATGTTGTACAGGTCGAGGAGGTAGTCTTGGCTTCTTCGTCTTCATCTTAGGTTGGGGACCAGCATCAGGGGAAGATTTTCTCTTGGCAGAGATGCCCCACTTTTGGAGAAGGTTCCTATTCTCCGTGGCGGCTTTAGCGACTACCTCTTGGACTGCTTCCTTTGGGAAGAGGTCCTTGCCCGAGATACAGGAAGTGATCAACTTCCTGGACTCGTGTTTGACCGTTGCATAGGCAAACACAAACTCTCTGTAGGCCCTCCTGGCCTTCACAAAACCGTACAAGTCCTTGAGCAGAGTAGCCATGTGCATCTTGGTTAGGACTGTTTACATGTCTGGGGTGCTTGCAATGCCTGCACACATTTCCATGCAGTTCTGGAGGGACAGAGAGGCGGCTAGTCTCTCTTTTGTCTTCTGTTCTCTTCTCAGGAGTCCGACAGCTTCGGGAGGTTCTCATTGAACTGCTGTCCTGCAATGTCCACGTCAAGCTTTACTACCGAGAAGGTTAGGTGGACCTCGTTCCAATCCTTCTCGCCCTAGACAAGGCCAGAGACAATGGCCTACACTTCTCTAGCGTAGGACATGGTTTGCCTGCATCAACTGCCTTAAGCACACTATGGAGAGCTTTCGACGTGAAGGGGAAAGCTCTGGATGAAGGAGCAAGGAAAGTAGGGGGCTTCTTGCTCAACGCAGAAACTCTGGAGTTTATATAGCCTGCCTTCTTCAGGCTACTCATCATGAGAGCCGGTGCCTTGTCGTGGTTTAAAAACCATGACGACCTTGGGTTCCGTCTCTTCCTTAGACGCCGGCTCACTCTTCAGCCGGATGAAACATTCCGGGTAAGCAGAAAGGTTTGGCCAGAATTGGATATCATCAAGGGGGATGGCCCCCATCTTCTCTGAGATGTAGAGTTCCCCATTTATCATGGGCATGAACTCTGCATACCTCCAAGGATTGGTTTCGGACCATGGTGGCAGGTCAGACACTTTGAGCCGCTTGTAGGACCCACGAGAAGCAACTACACGGCTTGCTTCCCTGAATTCCTTCCTCATATCTACGTTTTCCTTATGTAGAGTATCGACCAACTGCTGGATCTGGGCCAAAAGCGCTTAGCCCGTGGGGAACAGCGGGTCTGGTTGAGGGGTTGGAGCCGAAGAAGTTGACAGCACAGGTTAAAATCCCGACACAGACAGAAGGGGGTCGTCCGATTCTGTCGACTCGAGGTCTTCTTCCTCCTCAGGTGGTTGGGCCACCTCTTCTTCAGGGTCTTCTTGAAGGAGACCCTTTTCGGTGTCCGAGGACACTTCTGACATCCTCTCCTGATGGATGTCCATGCCTTGTAGAGCCTCATAGATGTTGGCCTCTAATGCTAGTTGCACGCAGGGAGGCCCGGGTCGTGCCTGAGGCACGACTGCATTAGATGTTGCCTTAGAGAACAGCAGGCTTCTGATCGCGTCGCTTGGTAGGTATGGTCCCAGAGAGTTCTTCTGGATTCCTCGTACCCACTTCCGAAGCATTTTCCTCACAGTATCCCTAGACTCCGAAGTCTTGGGGTTGCCGAAACTCTCAGTCATCAAGGCCGAGCAGACGTTGCAACCGTTGGGGGTCCCAGTATCTCAGGGTTTCAGTTGCGATGGAGCAGGGGGCATGAGACCTGCACATGTTGTGGCCACAAAAGTTCTTACTCTTGTGGTTGCAGTACATAACAGAACACTTCACCTTGGACTCCTCCTGTAAGGAAAGAAAAAGGTGAAATGAGTATGGGGTAATTTATCACACTGATAAATTAATTCTATGCATTACAAATAGCACTAGCTATTATCATTATAGCTTAGGATAGTAAGCTAGCACTTGCTATTATCATTATAGCTTAGGATAGTAAGCTAGCACTTGCTATTATCATTATAGCTTAGGAGAGTAAGCTAGAAAAGAAATAGGAAAGACATATCTGTGTTTCCTGTCCAGGCAATTGCTGTGACCTCCCTCAATATTAATATTAGAAATTTCCTTATTAGGGGAATCTCGGGTGGAAGAGCTCTAGACTATAGAGCTGAAGTTAGTGTATACTAGCACTAACCCTCCCACAATTGGAATATTAATACTGTAGGGTAAAGATATATGTTCTGATGACCTATGGCTCATCAGGATATTGAAGGGATACTTCACTTCAACATTATTTAGCAGTCTCAACAATGGACAGTGAAAGGATACACAGAATATGTTGGAAAACATATACTACTGTATATTATATACTATAGTTTTCTGACTGCTTTATTTACTATATTGCAGAAATACTGGCTACTGTATAACCTTATACTGTAGTTCTGCCGGCATGCTACTGGCTAGGCTAGTACCTGATGGCACTAGCCAACAGAGAAAGAGAAAGCATGGAGAGAAGGGCTACCCTATTATTACAGTTTAGTACAATAGTTACGGTTGTAGGGACTACTGCCTCTGCTGCCTTCTTTCCAGAATGAGGATTCATATGGAAGGGGAAAGAATGTATTAATTCTAGCTTCCATCCAGCCACAATATCTACTGCCAGCTGCTCTTCCGGTTCCAGGGTTTGTGGATGGCAGTCCAAGAGAGGACTGAACAATACTCAAAGTTGTATAGGGTCTCCCACCGGCAGCCGTCATGGCCGGCACAACCTTTCACGGCAGCCGTCATGGCCGGCACAACCTTTCACGGCAGCCGTCATGGCCGGCACAACCTTTCCTGGACCCTTGCTTCCATTAGGGGGAAGGTCGAAGCAGCAATTAAGCCGCCTTTGTAGGAGCCCGGCCAGCATCGTAACCCACCCGGCAAGCGGGGAGATTGTAGAATACCGGCCACAGATGTTGTGACAGCTAGGCCATCACTAAAGGACAGAAGTGGAAGGGAAAGGGTCTTATATTTTGCATAGAAAGAAGGCGGCACGGCTGCCTCCAACTGTCGACAGCAAAACAAGAAAACATAGTTTCCTATGCCGGCGCCGTCTTGAGCGGCAGAAGAATAACGATTCCTCAGCCTAAGACATTGCCGGATATAAGATATGTCTTCTAAACCACAAGGGAGAAGGTGGCGGCAACTGTACTACCACTTTCAGTTGTGGACTAGGGAAGCCGGGCTTCCTATGCCGGCAACTGTGAAACCGGCAGGGGAATGACTAATCCCCCATAGGTAGAGTTGCCTACAATAAGACTGAATACTCTGAGTTACTGTCGTAATTCAAAGCCGGGATACTCACCAGCAAAGAGGGTTCAAGCCGGAGTACACTATTCTATGGCAAGACCAAGATAGGGTTGTCGCCTAATGGCGGCACTCAGAGGGAAGGAAGGGTTTTTCTTTAAATCTCTAAAAGAGACGAGTATCGAATCACATTAGTAATTTTAGGAGATATGCTATCTCCGACTGAATTGATAAAACGATACAAGAGGATAAACGGGGATAACGTTACTAAAGTATACTAAAACGCATTAGGCTAGCCTAACTCGAGTAGGGATCTCGGCTACGCTACGTCACCGAGACTCTATCGTATACAATCGAAACGTTTCACAGAAGAGGAAATATTACGTGCATGATCTGATCTTCACTAGTATAATTTGCGTAAATAGCTATAATTCATTAAAACTAAATACCGGGAACGTCGTACTACTAAGTAAATATAACAAATTTGGAAATAATTTGTATTTTTCCTAACATACAAACCTGGAGCTATTTATAGGGTATTACTTTCGGCAACGCTGAATACCAGCCAAGACAATTTTAGCAAGGGATAATTACCCCTTCCGCTAGTTAGTGGGAGGGGGGGTAGGGTAGACTAGCTACCCCACTCACTCACAATTGTCGGTTGAGTAACCACTTTTGCTTTCTGGCAGGACTTCTAGGGGGACAGGGTGGCGGGCCAATTTGTATAAATAGCTCCAGATTTGTATGTTAGGAAAAATACAAATTATTTCCAAATTTATTATTTGTTCCGACACAGATACAAACCTTCGCTATTTATAGAGTGACTTACTCTTAGGAGGGAGGAAGTTCTACCAACTGGCCTTGGTCATGACCCGGGGTTCCCTCTAATTGATCTTTGATCTAATTAGTAGGAACCCTACCCTCCCTAAAATCAAAGTAGTTACAAGGTAACTCAATGATAGCGACCTGCAGAAGCTTGTGTGAGAGAGACTTGTGGCGGCTTGTCTTTACATAGGAACTCGAAGATAAGTATGAGTTCTAACACATATTCAGTACCCTCCCTCACGAGGTATTGGTGACGTAACATAGTATTTATTCATACTCAGGTTGCACAAGGGAAATGAATCTTACCTGCAGAGGGGTGAGGTCAGCTATGCTTCGGTCTTGCGGAACTGTTTCCCCATGGGGGGGGGGGAAGAAGAAAGAAGGGAGCCAGACATTCTTTTCATTCACCCCAGAATAACCCGAGTATCCTCAGCCCTCAACTCTCTGCTACTTGTCCATCAAGGAGCCTTAGGCATTAGATCACTTGCTGTGCGGCCACCACAGGACCAATGGAGAAGGTTTCCATGCTCCTGTGGTAGTGGGCTGTGAAAGTTGTCTGACTCTTCCACACGCCCGCTTGCAATACCTGTGCCACAGAAAAATTCTTCTTGAACGCAAGAGACTTTGCAATGCCTCTGACGTCATGAGCTCTGGGTCGGTTGGACAGAGGAGGATCTGGATATAGAGCGTATTCGATTACTTTCCTTATCCAGGAGGAAATAGTATTCCTCGTGACCCTCCTTTTGACCTTCCCTGTGCTGAAAAAAAGTGCTCGTACATGGGGTAAGCTTTTGCTGTTCTTCTTAAGTAACACCTCAGACTCCTTACTGGACATAGTAACAGTTGGTCTGGATCTTCGGTTACAGAACGAAGACTCTCTATCCGAAATGGGCCGAACCTGGAGTCCGGCACACCTGGATTTTGAGTCTTAGCTACAAACTCAGGTACACAGTTGAGGATTACTTCTCCCCATCTCCTAGAGTGAGAGACATCAGCAGATAGACCATGAAGTTCGCTGACTCTCTTGGCCGAAGTCAGAGCAAGCAGGAACACAGTCTTCCACGTGAATGAATGAATTAATGCTTTAAAGTTTTCAGGCATCCTGACATCTAAGGTCATTGACGCCGGTAACATTTAATTTATGTATACAAAAATAAAAAATGAAATAAAATAAAAAATTAGAGTATTCAATTAAAATCATAAAAATTGAATGTCATAAAAGTTAAATATTTTTCAGAAGACCTGCTTCTGAAAGAAATCTTAAAATGCCACTTGCATGGTACGACACATCATTTCCAAGAATCTTGGCAAGGATGAACCTGCCACCCTCACCTCGAGCCTCAAACAAATATCTATTCCGCAAGTTGTTATAATTGGGGCATTCGGTCAAAAAATGCCTTACTGTTAGAGGTACTAAACAGTTGTCACAATACGGTTGGTGTTGGCCCTTCAGCAGAAACTCATGTGTCAACCGAGTGTGACCAATACGGAGACGACAAAGAGACGTCTCCCATTTTCGGGGCATCATATTATACCTCCAAGGAGATACGTCATTTGTTATCTCTCGCATTTTATTGCCATCTTGACTATCCCATTTATTGCAAACCAATTTCTTGATGTCAGGTAAGAAATCATTACAGGGAATGGGATACCTTCTTGGCAGCAACTTGGATGCAGCCTCCTTAGCCAGTGAATCTGCCTTCTCATTCCCAGACACACCTACATGTGCTGGAACCCAACAAAATTGAACTGTTATACCTCTCCGTCCAATAATGAAAAGCCATTCTAAAATCTTTAAAACTAGAGGGTTATTAGAATTAAAAACTTCCATAGCTTGAAGGACATTCCTTGCATCACTAAAAATTGTAAAATCACCCTCCTTCTCCAACGCTATTTTCTCAATAGCGGTTAATATGCCATACAGTTCGGCAGTAAATATGGAAGCGGTCAGAGGAAGTGCACCTCTACAATTAAAACCATTACTATGTACTCCAAATCCAACGCCAGCATCAGATTTGGAGCCATCAGTATAGATAAAAGTTGATCCTCTATGTTCTTTAACATGTTCATTAAAAAGAGACCTGGCTTCTAGGTCTGACATATTCTTCTTATCTCCAATAAAATATTTACAAAAAGATATCTCTGGTAACTTCCATGGAGGCATTGATGATACCTTGAATGGAAGTACCTTATTTCTAATTATATCCAGACTATTTAATAATCGTTTCACCCGAAAGCCATAAGGTTGAGGAGATTTTGGGTGCAACTCAAAGTATGATGCGTGTCTTACAAGGCTTGCAGTCTGAAAGGCTAGAGAGTTAGGGAGTCTTTGCAATCTAAACCAATACCGAAGAATGGAAGACATTCGGTAAAGGTCTAGAGGTAACTCTCCAGCATCAACAAGGAGACTTGGGATAGGCGAGGTTTTAAAAGCTCCAGTAGACAATCTAATACCTGCATGATGTATCGAATCTAATATTTTTAACCGGCTTGGGGTGGCTGATGAATATACCTCACAACCATAACTAATTTTGGAAAAAATCAAGGCTTTGTATAATTTTAAAATAGTATTGCGGTCTGCCCCCCACGATGTATGGGACAATACTTTTAAGATATTCAGAGCTTCTACACATTTAGCTTTTAATGCTTTTAAGTGAGAAACCCATGAAAGCCTATAATCAAATATCAAACCTAAAAATTTAGCTTCTCTTGCACATGGTATCCGTTGACCTTTAATGTATATATCCGGGTCTGGATGTACTCCCTGGATACGACAAAAATGGACAATGGTAGTTTTACTTGTCGAGAACCTAAATCCATTCATGTCAGCCCACTGGATAATTTTATCAATAGCGAGTTGGATTTTTCTCTCAACCATTGGCATTCTAGTGCCAGCAAATGATATTGAGAGATCATCCACAAATAATGTTGAGAGAACATCCTGGGGAATGGCTGAGGATATCCCATTAATTGCTAGTGCAAAAAGGGTTACACTCAGCACACTACCCTGAGGAACTCCTTCCTGGCACTTACTCTCTGATAAAGTATCCTCAACTCTCACTTAAAAACCTCTATGTGAAAGAAATGCCTGAATAAATAGTGGCAGCTCTCCTCTCAATCCGATTTCATGAATGGTTTTAAGTATACCATATCTCCATGTGGTATCATATGCCTTTTCAAGGTAAAAAAATACTGTAACATGGTGCTGTTTGGAAGCAAAGGCTTCACAAATAGAAGACTCAAGTCGTATCAACACATCAGTCGTTGAGTGCATTTTTCGGAATCCACATTGAATCGATGATAAAATACCTTTCTTTTCAAGGTACCACATCAGCCTTGCATTGACCATCTTCTCCATGATTTTACATAAACAAGATGTCAATGCAATAGGACGATAGTTTGCTGCTAAAAACTTGTCTTTACCGGGTTTTAAAAAGGCTAAAATAATGGCTAGTTCCCAAACACTTGGGTAACTATGATCATGCCATATTCTATTAATAACGCTTAAAATAAATAGCTTTGTATTAAAATGTACATGTTTAATCATTGCATATAGAATTCCATCGGGTCCAGGGGCTGTATCATTGCAATGAGCAAGTGCGGAATCAAATTCTCTTTCAGTGAAAGGAGAATTATACGACTCTTCCCTTCTTGTTGCAAAATTTAAAATTTTCTTTTCTTCAGTGCTCCTATACTGGTGACCAGGGGCTCCTTCACACTTGCTGGATACATTTGAAAAATGATTAGCCAGGGCATTGCTAACTTCATTTGCTTCAGTTACATACTGGTCATTCACCCTCAACACTGGTGGTGGGTTGGGGGTGAATTTGCCAGCTATCTTTTTTACTTTCCTCCACACAGAAGATGGTGGTGTTCTACTGTTAATGGAGGAAACAAAAGACATCCATGACTGGCGCCTTGCTTCTTTCATGGTACGACGGAACTGTGCTCTACATTTCTTGTACATAATTAAATTCTCATCAGTTCTGCGTCTACGCAATCGTGTTAGAGATCTTCTTGTGGCTCTGTGGAGTGCAGTTAGTTCTGAAGACCACCACGGGACTGGTCATCGTTTGAATAACCCTGTTGTTTTGGGAATTGAATTGACTCCTGCTGTATGAAGAGTTCCATTCAGTAGGTCTATGGCATCATCAACATTTTCAAACTGTTCTGCTTTCCCTTCGATTTCACTTAGCTCAGAAAATTTAACCCAGTCTGCCTTGTCTAGATTCCAACGTGGTGATCTTTGCAAAGGCGGACCCTTGTTGGTGTTTATAATGATTGGTGCATGATCACTAGTATGCCAATCATCTAATGTCCTCCAATCAAAATCAAGAAGGCAGTTAGAGCTTGCAATTGAAAGGTCAATGCATGACAAAGTACCTGTCTGAACATGGAAGTGTGTGGGCTCTCCTGTATTAAGGAGTCCCACATCCTCATTCTCCACAATTGATGAGATAATATTGCCCCTTGTGTTGGCCAAAACATCACCCCATAAAGGATGTCTACCATTCATATCTCCCAGTAAGAGAAAAGGTTGAGGGAGTTGTTGAATGACCTCTGCTAAATCATCATATAAAATATTATCATTTGGAGGTAAGTACAGAGAGCATATTGTATATTTTCTCCCTATATCAATTTGTACAACAACTGCCTGCAGGGTTGTACGTATAGATATAGGTATTTGGGGAACATCTCGACGAATATACATGAGACTTCCGCCATGGCTCCCTACTCCGTTATCATAAGGTGTCCTATAACTAAGATATTCGCGAGGACAAGGGGTATTAGCATCAAGCTTGCTCTCCTGGAGACATACAATTATGGGGGAATGCTCGTGAATTAAGAGCTTAAGTTCTTCATATTTGGCCCTCAAACCCTGACAATTCCATTGCAAAATTGAGGAGAAAACTATGGATTATTTTGGGAAGACATCTTGGATGAGGTCTTCCCATTAGCAGTTTTTAATTTAACATTATTGCCTGTAGGTTTCTTCAGAGATGGTCTTGTTATGTTGAGTTTTATGTTGGTGTTTTTCTTTGTATCTTTTTTATCTATTTGTTGAGGGGGATGGTGGACCTCAACTTGAATTTCTGATTTATTTAAATTATCTTCTGGTTGATCGGCAACATCAACAGACAAAACATCATATTTATTTGATGTCATAATTCTAGTATTTCTTATGGAAGGGGGTGAGAGAGATGGAGGTCTCTCTCTTTTACGATTAGTAGGTTGTGAGTTACCAGGTTTTTGTACCTTCCCCACTACAGGTACACCTGATAACTTGGTGTCAGGTGGAATCTCCATTAAATCAGGCAAGGATATGGCCTGGGAGAGGTTAGTACTATCCTTCGTAATGGGGGACAAAGGTTTGATAGTGGTGGGCAATGTCTTTTGGTTGATACTCAATGATAAATCTTTAGGAGGAGATGTTCTTGTCTTATGCAGCACTTTATCAATAGATGGTGAATTCCTTTTTCGAGAACTACCTACAGTAGTAGGTGGGTGAGATGATTCCCGAGGAACTTTTTCTCCTGTTTTTAATGTCTTTGCATAAGTATTAGATTTATTTAATACAGTGAACCCTCGCTACTTCGCGGTTCGACAATCGCGGATTCACCACTTCGCGGGGTTTTCCCATAACCCATATATATATACATATCGCGGATTTTCCGGAAAATTTGAAAATACCGCGAAATCTGAAGACAACCAAATACGATATTTTGTTACCTGTAATTCCATTAATACTGTAATTAGTAATACCTGTTCTTACTGATTGTTCATTGCATTACATATGATATATAATTCAGCACAGAAAGAAATAAAACACGAAAAGAGAATGTGATCATACGATAATTCAGTACTGTATACAGTACGTAGTAAAATTAAATCGAACATGAAACGCAAATCAGATGCAGTCATACCATATTAGAATGGTGTACTGTAAGGCAGCTGTTGGCTACTACTGTACTACAAATGTAATGGATGTGCTTCTTTTCCATGAATCTTTTGTATGTATACGTACGTAGTACTGCATCCAATAATATTCTTTGTTGCAAAAATCACATTTCGAATAAGCGTACGAGAGAGAGAGAGAGAGAGAGAGAGAGAGAGAGAGAGAGAGAGAGGCGTAAAATAGCGTACGTAAAGCTGTATTATTATTATTGTTATTATTACAGTGAACCCTCGCTACTTCGCGGTTCGACCAGCGCGGATTCACCACTTCGCGGATTTTTTCCATAACCCATATATATACAGTAATATATATATATATATATATATATATATATATATATATATATATATATATGTGTATACATATAAATATATATATACACACACACACACATATATATATATATATATATATGTATATATATATATATATATATATATATATATACATATATATATATATATATATATACATATATATATATATACATATATATATAGATATATATATATATATATATATATATATATATATATATATATATATATATATATATATATATATATATATATATATAGATATATAGATATATATATATATATAGATATATATATATATATAGATATATATATATATATATATATATATATATATATATATATATATATATATCTCTCTCTCTCTCTCTCTCTCTCTCTCTCTCTCTCTCTCTCTCTCTCTCTCTCTCTCTCTCTCTATATATATATATATATATATATATATATATATATATATATATATATATATATATATATATATATATATATATATATATATATGTCTAAAGTAGGAAGATGTGATGTAGTTCTAAGGGAAAAGTATGGGAAATATGTCTGGGTAATAAGCAAAGCTCTACCTCCAGTTTGTTTCTTCATTATGATCAGAGATAAATGTAAACAAAACATTGGTTGCCATTTTTTATCGTGCTTTTTAGCGTGTTTAGGAAATGCATGATATAAAATCACCTTTAATATTTGTGCCTGTTTTAGTTTAGGGTACTTTAGTACATGCATTAAGTGTTCTGTACATTAAAGGGTAGTTTGTTAACAGAACTACGTACAAGGGAAGGTTTTAAAAGTCTGAATATACATGTTGAATAAATAGGTAAATATGGTGTCACTACTTCGCGGATTTTCACCTATCGCGGCCGCGACTGGAACCTATCTACCGCGATAAACGAGGGTTCACTGTATTATTATAGTTGTTGTTGTTAATAAAATTATTATTGTTAGTATTATTATCATTATTATTATTATTATTACTGTACAGTATTATTATCATTATTTATTATTATTACGGTATTTACTTAATCTACGTACGTTCGGTATGCGCGGGGCATCTTCTATGAGTAGGTAACCTACGCATCATAGTACTGTAAGACGGGTTGTGATTGGTTCAAGCGCTGATAGATGACGAATCAGAACTCAATTTTTGTTATCTAGCCTGTGATTGGTGTTTTGCCCGCATCTCCTACCCGCAGCATCTAAGTTCTCGCGGGGCTGGATCGTCCACTCTCTGTTACCGCGTATCGCTGAGTAGACGTTCTTAAGTGTGTGAATCTGTGCTGTGTGCGACTTTTTTAAGTTGAACTTTTTGTTACTGTAAATCCTACTGTAATGGCTCCCAAGCGTTCTGCTTCTCTTAAGGCTGGTAGTGAGCCTAAACGCCACCGAAGGATGATGACGATAGCTGAGAAGGTTACGCTTCTCGACATGTTAAAAGATGGTAGAAGTTACGCGTCCGCTGGCCGCCATTTTGGCATCAACGAATCTACTGTTCGCTATATCAAGAAGGACGAGGCGAACATTAGAAAGACGGCTGCAATCACCTTTAGCAGATCAGCGAAGCGAGTCGTTACAACGCGTAATAAAACGATCGTACACATGGAAGGTGCTTTAGCTGTGTGGATTGCCGACTGCCGGAAGAAGAACATAGCGTTGGATACGAACACCATCCAAACAAAGGCTTTGAGCTTATATGAGAATTTTGCTGCAAAGGAACCTAAAGACGACGACAGCAACCATGCTGAAGATGATGATGATGCAGATGATCCTCAACCAGGGACATCCACTGATTCCCAGCCTCAGAAACGTTTTTCCGCCAGCAAAGGATGGTTCGCGAAGTTTCAGAAACGCTTCGCCCTGAAAAGCGTTTCCCTGCATGGGGAGTCTGCTTCCGCTGACACTGCCGCTGCTGAAACTTACGTGAACCAGACGTTCAAGAATATTATCGCCGAAGGTGGATACAAGCCGGAACAAGTCTTTAATATGGATGAGACCGGCTTGTTTTGGAAGAGAATGCTGTCGCGAACTTTCCTGTTCAAAGAGGAAGCCAAAGCCTCTGGCTTTAAGGCATTCAAGGATCGCGTTGCCCTCGTGATGTGTGGCAATGCTGCTGGATTTTTGCTAAAGCCGGGGCTTATTTATAAGTCGAAAAATCCTCGCGCTTTGAAAAATAAAAATAAGAATCTCCTTCCCGTGTACTGGATGCATAATCAAAAAGCATGGAGTACGAAGATGCTGACCTCCAACTGGTTCCATCAGTGTTTTATCCCGCAAGTCAGCAAATATCTCTTAGAGAAGGGCTTGCCATTCAAGATCCTTCTCCTTATGGATAACGCTGGTGGACACGCAACTGACCTGTCGCATGAGGGCATTCAGGTTGAGTTCCTGCCACCCAACACCACGTCATTAATTCAACCGATGGCCCAGGGGGTTATCAGGGCGTTCAAGGCCCTCTACACGAAGAACACCTTGGCGGACCTCGTTGCGTGTGTGGATGCTGCCCAAGATGACGAGGATGAAGATTTTAACTTGAAGGCGTACTGGCGGCAGTACACCATAGCCACGTGCCTGCAGAATATTCAGAAGGCACTTCAAGAGATGAAACCTGCAACCGTGAATGCGAGCTGGAAGAAGTTGTGGCCCCAGATTGTTTACGACGACAAGGGATTTACTCCGTCGGAAATCCAACACTCTGCAATACGCAAATCTGTGCAGTTGGCTGCCATAATTGGAGGTGACGGGTTTGGCGACATGACGACTGAAGACGTCGACGAGTTGTTGGACTGCCATTACCAGCCCCTAACTGACGCAGACCTCGAAGACCTGACGAAATCGGAAAGTGAAGAAGAGAGTGATACCCAGGAAGAGACCCAAAAAAATGTCGAAGAAACGGGCTTAACATTAGAACGGCTTGCCAAGGCCTGCAACCATGCGAAGGAGTTGAAAGAAATGTTGCAAGAGTGGGACGAGGATATGGTTCGCTCGATGCAATTCTGCAACAAGATCGATGAAGACATGACTCCCTACAAAATGCTCTTGGATCGAAAAAAGAAGCAGCGGCAACAACTTCCGATCACAATGTTCTTCCAGCCTCGCAAAAAAGAGCCAGTTCCTCCTTCTAGTACGCCTTCGGAAGAAATTGAAGAAGTTTCCCAGGAAGAAGTTGAAGAGGTGTCCCAGGAAAAGACACCTCCGTCTGAAGAGACGTAAAATACTACCTGGCTGCACAGTAGAACACATCATCAGCTTCATCATCATCATTTCTACTGTGCAGCAAATTCATCGCCATCATCATTCAAGTTTTTCTTCAACTTCTTTCGTGGTGAGTACAGTAACAATCTTTATTTTTTACTTTAATATTCTTACTGTACATTCTAAAACTGTATTTGTGCCTGTTTTATAGTTTAGTACTGTACGTACTGTATGCATTAAGTTAAAGGGAAGGTTTTAAAAGTCTACATGTTGTAACCTATCATATTTTTTTTGTTTAAAATTTACATTTACGTACGTAAAACAATCTCTCTCTCTCTCTCTCTCTCTCTCTCTCTCTCTCTCTCTCTCTCTCTCTCTCTCTCTCTCTCTCTCTCTCTCTCTCTCTCGTAAATTGTTTTCCTGCTTTGCTACGTACAATACTGTATAAATTATATTTGTAAGGTAACATATTTTGTAAATGCTTTTACTGTAAATACTGTATGTACTGTATCATTATTTATCACTATCATCATGCGCGTTAAATGCCTTGTTTGTTCTGAGCGTGGTTGTTTACTGAGCGTACAGTACTTTATGACGCCGTCGTTTCAGGCGGCGTCATGAAGAAAAAAATTTCATTTGGAAGTCCTAAGAAAAATACGTAAACTAAAACATTGGTAATAAAAAAATCAACATACAGTACTGTATAATCAATATAATCGATGCAAAAACTAACCTATACATATATGTGTACACTAAATGAGTTTGTTTCTTCATTATGATCAGAGATGAACGTAAACAAAACATTGGTTGCCATTTTTTATCGTGCTTTTTAGGTGTTTAGGAAACGTATGATATAAAATCGCCTTTAATATTTGTGCCTGTTTTAGTTTAGGGTGCTGTAGTACATGCATTAAGTGTTCTGTACATTAAAGGGTGGTTTGTTAACAGTACTACGTACAAGGGAAGGTTTTAAAAGTCCGAATATACATGTTAAATAAATAGGTAAATATGATGTCACTACTTCGCGGATTTTCACCTATCGCGCCCGCGTCTGGAACCTATCTACCGCGACAAACGAGGGTTCACTGTAATCGCTTGGCATGCCCCACGCTTACATGTTCAATAATTGATTTATTAAGGGCAGCCTCTTCTAACTTATAAAACTGGCAGCTCCTATCATTAGATTTATGATTAGAGTTGCAGTTTAAGCACCTTGCCTCAAATGTACATTCCCCATGGTAAATATTGGAGCAAGTATTACAAATTCTTTCACTATTGCAAACTTTGGAGGGATGTCCAAATTTAAAGCAATTATAACATTGCAGTGGCTTTTGCTTAAAAGGTTAAACTCTGATCCTTTTGTTTTCTATGTCTATGTGGAAAGGTACATCGGCATCCTGGAAAGTAAGAACAATCATTGATGTTCCAGGTACTTTATGTACTTTCCACACTGATAGAGGACACATAGCCAATATCTCCTCTTCAGTAAATTCATACAGATCCCTATTAAAAACCACTCCCCTTCCAAAGCTAAAGTTTAGATGGGGTTTGATGTCCAATTTTATATCATCATTTACTGTCTTCAAATTGGACAGTATAACAGACTGTGTGTATGACTTGGCCTTTATCAAGTAACTTTTCTTACCAAATCGAGATATATCTCCAGGTGCGATCGTACCTACCTTCCTCTGAAGAAATTTGCAGATCTTGAAATAATTTTCCGTACCTCCTACAGATTGAGCAAGAAGCCACATTGGTGGTTTTGGCTTTCTTTGGGATGGCATATCTTCCTCTATATCTTTATCAGCCCAGTCTGCTGGTCTGTAGACATCCAGATCTTTAGGTGCCCCATCACACAGAGCACCCTTAACACTCATATTACCTACTTTAATATCAACAATATTACGGCTTGCATTAAATGCTTCCTCATGACAATTAAATGATAACCAAGATTCCCAATTATCATCTTGAAGTTTCATTCTAATTTCTTTTATTAATCCGTAACACTCAAATATTTTATGTAGCACATCATAATTAGCTTCTAATGGGATTTGGGTAATGTGCAGGACATTCAGTTTTCCTGTGTTGCCCAAATTACCCTTTTTCCGAGTATTTAAAGAATAGTCCTTTTTAGTTCCTACGTCGTCAACGGAGTTTTCTTTAAATGAATTGCCAGAGGTCGTCAACAGTGCCAGGGGCGAGTCAGCATATCCAGGGGAGGTGGGGTCATTCTCACAAGAATCCATCATAAAAAAGAAGAGAGAAGAGTGATTTTTTTGAAGTTTGATTTACCTGCTTGAGAACATTAAGGCATCACATGTTGGGAAGGAAATTTACACTCTCCACTACCGGCACTGTGAGAGTATACTTCCCAGATGGTCCACTCCATACCCTACCCGAAGGATAGCATCAAAACAGATATAGAGGCACAGGTGTAAGCTGAACCCGCCTGTTAGGACTGAGACCAAGAAACTATGGAATCATCCTCCCCATATCTGTAATGACGGGCTTCCGGCCAAAAGCCGAGAGTCCTACCCCAAGCGTTGGATCCCCCTGGATTCCGAAGACCCAACACTTGAGAATAGTTCCGCCAAAAAGGTCCAAACCATCTTCGGGATGGGTGAGATCATCCAATACTCTCACATATAGCTTTGAGCACAAACACCTCCCAACCGTGACACCTTTCCCATTCATCAAAGCAGGCAGCAATACCGGATGTAGAAAAATCCGCCCAAGTGGCAATAACGATGTAGAAACATCCATGCCATAAAAAGAGAGAGAAAAAAAAATAATAATAAACACACATATATGTAAATATATACACATATACATATGGGAAATTTTACTCATAGGGTTGGGACAGCAACATGAAGGAAAGTTTATAATATTAGAAGAAGGTTGAAGCAATATAAAGAGGAAGAAAAAGATTATTAAGAAAGAAATTTAGATTCGAACTGGGGGAGCAATTTCCCCAAGTTCGAGAGCCCTCTTGCCCGTCACCAAGTTTCAGCACGGGAATAGAATGCCGTGCTGAAGCTCAGTGACTTCATCAAGGCATTCTCTCATTAAGAGGGCCTCTTTATCAAAGACGATCTCAGCGTAGTAAGGGGTTGAAGTAATAATTCTATGGAGTAGGAAGTCCTGGGTTGCCTTCCGCCATCTGTCTACCACTGCCTCAATGTCCTCCATGTTGAAGAGGGAGGGACTGTCCATTGAGGAGTTGCATAACCTCATTGTCTGTCTCCTCGGCACCTGCCACTGGAACTTTGAGACCACGGCATCATGTCACCCCAATAGCCATTTGGCCCAATGGTTGACGATGTTCTGCGTTAGGAACTCCATTGTCCTAGCTCCTCAGAGGAGGAAAGCTGACATAACCTCCCTCTTCTGAGAAGTCCTTGTTCTTAACAAGGTAGCCTACTGTTCCCAACTAATAGTCAAGCCATGAAAAGGATTACAAAGAGTACTTTGCAACCTGTTCCATGTTGGCAACGTCACTCGCAGAGAAGTGCACTCGCAAAGTCATCAATTTGTCCAGAGATGAGTTCTGAGTAAGAGCCACAATCGCTGGATCAAAGGTAGAGGATATGGATTGTTCTATACTATTTGTAATACTTTCTCTGCCGTACGTACGGAGGAGGCAGTAATCGAGATGTGTTCACACACCAGAGAGACTGTGATGCTCCCATCACATGGGTGTAAGCCCTCTTCTTTGCTGCCTTAACCCTCTTTGACCAAAGTAAGGATACAATAGCCTTGGTGGGCCATGGCCTTGCCCTCCACAGGAACTTGATTTGGTTCCCCTAGTGAGTTGACCTTCCTTATGCAGCAATGGACCTGCAAAAAGAGATTATCTGCATCCTTCTGCTCTAGGGGAGAGATCTTGTGACAGGCAGACACCGGCAGCACCCCATTAGAGTGTTCTAAACCACTGTCAAAGGGTTCCTCCTCCTCCAAGATAGCACCCATAGCAGCCCAGATGAGGGTCCAAAGTCGTCAACTGAGTTCCTTCTTGCAGAGGAGTGAGCTCTCAAAGGGAGGAAGCTGTGTTCCGATCTTACGGAAACGGACACTGGAGCCGACTAACCTTCTTCTCCAAATTGACGCTCAACCATAGTGCCAGTTCTAAGGAAAGATCTTTGGGTCCTTCCTTTCTCGTGGAAAGATGATAAAGTTTGCGAGAAGAGAGGAACTCTCCTTCCTCTCTGCCTCCTTAGCAGTTGCACTTTCAGAGGAAGAAGGAGGAAGAGCACCTGCTACTGCAGCAGAAGGCTCAGGTCGGTCCAGCTCTATATGCAACAGCCTACAGTTTTCCAGGAACAAGGCCTCCCAGGGAGATCTCAATCCCATACTAGTCCGAGGATAAACTGTATCCCCCAGCAGGAGAGTGTTTGCCCTATGACCCCGTTTCCTCTTCTGCAGGATGATGAGAATTACCACAGATTCTCCAAGATAGGATCCTGGCCGGTAGATGCCTTGGTAGTCAGATACTTCTCATAACTTACAGACTTCTGAGGAAGAGGAGGTCTGGAAGCAGCACGAGGAGGAACCTGCCAAGCAGAACTGCTATGCCTGGGGTCATCAGGGCCTTCACTCCCCTTGGAGGAAGTTGAAGCCTCCAATGGAATATATGGAGTGTCCGGAGGTGGAACAGCCAGAAAAAGGTTAGATGGTAGAGGGATCGCCTGCTTCACTGCCTAAACGAAGTCCAGGAACATTGGTGCGTCCCTCGAGAACAGAACTGTTCCTGGTTGACTTAGATAGTGTGTCAAGGAATTGGAGGGCACGAGAGGATGTCGACTTGTGCTCTTCCCTTTACTCATCTTCCCTAGGAAAGGGGACGCCGTCAACATGACTAACCAAACAGCCAGTCAGGGCAGATAAAGCTACCTTACCTTGTAATGAACACGCTGCTTGTCTCGCAAGGTAGACCGATGGCGAGGTGGGCACTGCCAAGGCAAAAACTGATAAGGTGCTTTAGCACACACACCTTTCTCAGTGTGCACAACTAAGATGTAGTCTACTTGTGCTTGCCTGTCTACCTGCGCGAGTGCGCTAGTGAGGTAGAGCTCACATGCGTGCTAGTCAAAGCTTCTTGAATTTGCGAGTCAAGATGGTAAAACTCGCTATAGTGAGCAGTATGCTTAATACAGGTAGTGCACGTACCCACAGCAAGCAAACGAGATCACCCGCCCACTTCGTTAGATGGCAGGGTATGCAACACTGCTAGTGTACCACTAAGAATCGTGCCTTCAAGGCACAAAATATCACGGAGGATAGGCTCTCGGTATTTTGGAGGTCTAATGCCAAGGCATAGGCCACGATGACCATATTTATTGAGTGGGTAAACGTCTGTTTCGGTCCTGCTGTCAAGAAATTTTTAGAAGAGAACAATCTTCCCCTAAAATGTCTCCTGGTACTGGACAATGCCCCTGCTCACCCTTCTGGCCTTGAGGCCAACATACATCCTGACTTCTCCTTCATCAAGGTTCTCTATCTGCCACCGAACACCACCCCTCTCCTCCAGCCTATGGACCAGCAAGTGATTGCCAACTACAAGAAGCTTTACACAAAGCATCTGTTCAGAAGATGCTTCGAAGTGACCGAAAGCACTCAACTCACCCTCCATGAATTTTGGAAGGGGCATTTTGACATCATTCAATGCCTGAAGATGATCGATAAAGCTTGGAATGAGGTTTCACGGCGCACCTTGAACTCCTCATGGAAGAAACTGTGGCCAGCTGTTGTGGCAGAACGTGACCTTGAAGTTTCGAACCCTCAACCGAAGACAAGGCCGTTGATAATACTGCCCTTGAGGGTGATGTTAAGGAAATAATTTCAATGGGGAGGTCCGTGTTGTCGATGAGGCTAACGTCAATAACCTTATCGAGGAGCACAGGGAGGAGCTTACGACTGAAGACTTGAAGGAGTTGGAGGCAAAGCAGTTGACCATCATCCAAGAAGAGCTCCACTCTAGTGGTGGCGAGGACGGGGGGGAGACAGAAGAAACGATATCGGCAGAAAAAAGGGAAGCTATCGGTTGGTATGAAAACCTTACGAGATTCATTGAAAAAAAAAACGCCCAGACAAACTTCACACAGGTCGTCTTATGGAGAGTGTCAATGACAAGTGTACGAGTCCTTCTAGAAATATTTTGAGAAGTTGTCAGAAACAGGATTATTTGGATAGATATTTCTCCAAAAGAGAAGTGTCAGAAAGCAAAGATGATATAAGTGATTCAAGTAAAAAATCTAAAAAAGAATAAAGCAAAGATGAAGAAGTGCTACTGTATAAAATAAAGTTCTAGAAAAAAAATCATAAAAAAAATTTCAAAAGACAAAAAAAAAATATAAAAAAGCATTTTTAATTTTAAGTGTTTAATAAGAATAAATTTATTATTAAGTGTAACATAATTAGCATTGATACGTTTTTATATCTGCCGTCTCCTCTGCCTCCACCCACTACCAGCTCAAGTCACATCACTCCAAAGGTAAATAAAATTCCATTTTTCCTTTACAGTACTGTGCTGTATATGATTTTTATTTATAATGTTATCTAATTACATACTGTACAGTACATGTATATTACATATAAGTATTGTAGTACAGTACTTACTATACTATTTTGTTACTAATTTTTAATATGTATATAATATTTTGATGTTTTTACCTGGGATTTTGCACGCATTAGCTATTCTATTGCCCGCCATATGACATTTTCACTATATAATACCTACCCCGGAACGGATTAATGTCGTACGGTGGGGGTCTACTGTACATTTCAAGGGAATAAAATTTCCCTTACAAAGATAAATTCAATAGAAAGGATGATCAACTAAAAAAGATTTAATTCATCATCCGTCCCTTCAGCTACTTATCAAATTATATGTATTACATTAAGTACATTATTCAATAGTCTCATGATAAAAATGTGATAGGAATAGACCATAAACCAGGAAACACAATAAATATACAGTACATTACAACTGAAAATTAGATTATCATCCATCCCTTCCAACAATGTTCCAATAATTATACTGTAAGGACAGTGAGACGAGCTATCACCAACAACAACTGATGGTTTATTCAAACATGTGCGAGAATATAATACAAGGTGCGGACGGAAAAGTAGCATGCTCGCAGGCGCCAATCTGGCTTGAACTAACTGCCACAATGTGTGTGTTTTTTCACACGTACAAATGCTTGAAATACAAGTCAATAGAAATACATAGCGAAATGATAAATACATAAAATTGTAGCTGAGGGAGCGGAATAAATATATACAGTGAGCCACAGTGTGGCGAAGAGAATTTAAATGAAATGGAGAATTCAATGAAAATGCTGGACGACGGAGGGAGCGATGTCCTTACAAGTACTCCCCCCACAAGACATCAGGCAGCGTAGAGGGCTGATGAGACTAGTCTTCGTATTGTTTCAGCCGTTGGAGGGTTCCTCTTGTTCTTGAACGGAGGGGCGCGTCGGCGGTCGGCGTATGGATCGCTACCTCTCGTCGTCGTTTGTTGCTTTTTTTCTCATAGGGCGCCTTGTTTTGAGATGGCACTCTGGATCTGCCAGGTCCTGCAGAGGCAGTGTCGCTTCCTTCGAGAAACGCCGGTTTCACGTGGTCTATTGAGACCCAGTACTCTTGGCCATGCACGTCGAGAAGGAAGTCTTTCGTCGTTTTCTTGATTACTCGGTAGGGGCCTCGATAGGGTCTGGTTAGCGGCTGTCAATGAGCGTCGACATGGACGAAAACATACCCGCAGTCGTCAAGGTTCCTTGCCTTGAAGTGCTTAGTTCTGTCCTGGTGAGTTTTAAGACATGGCCTGAACATTCTGGTGATGTCCCAAAAGATGATCCAGCTGCGTGTCGTCGGTTGATGTGGGAAAGAATTCGCAGGTAACTGCGAGCGCCTCTCCGTAAACCTTTTCAGCGAGCGATGGCTTGCCATCTGCGCAAGGGGCGGTGCGAAGGCCGAGAAATACCCAAGGAAGTCGTGATTTCCAGTCTCCGTCGGTGCATGCCGTTTGCTGCGGGGTTGTATGCTGTGGTGCTGTGGAGTGTCGTTCCCATCAGGTTTGCCAGAGCGAGCCATATCTCTGACAAGAAAGCGGGTTTCTGTCTGTCGTGATGTCGTCAGGAACGCCAAATCTGCTCACCCAGCTTGACAAAAGGGCTGCGGCGCATGCTTGGGTCGTAGCTTCGGTCATCGGTGATGCTTCCAACCACCTTGTGGAGCGATTAATGATTATCAGCAGGTAGCGAGCAGATCCCGAAGGCGGCAAAGGTCCCACAACGTCGATGTGGATGTGACCGAAACGTCTTTTCAGTTGGGGAAAATCACCTATCCCTGATTCAGTGTGATGGCTTATCTTGCTTGTCTGGCAATTGATGCATGTCTTCGCCCATTCCCGGGCGTCTTTTTTGATCCCTGGCCAGATGAACTTTTCAGACAGGAGGCGATCAGTGGTGCGTCCCGAGGGGTGTGAAAGTCCATGGATGATGTCGAATATTTTTCTTCTGCAGGAAGCCGGAATCCAGGGACGTGGGCAGCCAGTGCTGGTGTCGCAGAGGATAGTTACTCCTGCTGGCCCGAGGGAAATTGCAGTTATCTTGAGTGCAGATGGCCCCGTCAGGTGATCCTGTGCCTCTAGGTCGGTGCGCTGCTCGGATGTGAGGTTGGCGTAGTCAATTCCCAGGTGGATTGCGTCGATTTCAATCCTTGAAAGGGCGCCTGCGACTGAGTTTATCTTTCCGGGAACGTAGCTTATGGTGTACCCGAATTTGGCGATTGATGCGAGATGACGTTGTTGTTGGGAGGACCATGCATCTGTCGATTTTGTGAAGGCGTGTACGAGGGGTTGAAGGTCCGTCGCGATGGTGAAGGGTGTGCCCTCCAGGATGTGCCTGAAGTGGCGGATGGCGAGGTAGACGGCAAGGAGATCCCTATCGAAGGTGCTGTATCTTGTTTCGGCGGGTTTCAGTTTTCTGCTGAAGAATGCCAATGGTCGAGGAGAACCATCGACGAGCTGTTCCAGCACAGCCCCACAGGCGACGTTGCTGGCGTCGGTCGTCAGTCGCAGAGGGGCGTTCGTCGTCGAAATAAGGCAGGGTGGTAGCGTTTGTGAGGGCGTCCTTTGTCCGGGTGAATGCGTGTTGTTGTGGGGGAACCCCACTCAAGTTTCTTCGCCTTTCCCTTCAGGACGTCGTCGAGGGGTGTCAGGGTCTGTGCGATGTTGGGGATGAAGTGCCTGTAGTAATTGACCATCCCCAGGAACTCCTGAAGTTGGCGGGTGGTCGTAGGTGTCGGGAACTTTCTGATAGCGTCCACCTTGGTTGTCATGGGTTTTACCCCACTTGAGGACACGCGATGACCGAGAAAGTCTAATCCTTCAGCGCCGAATGTGCATTTGTCGAAACGTACAACCAGGCTATTCTCCTGCAGGCGTTTGAGGACGACGCAGACGTGCCTCTGGTATTCCTCCTTGGTCCTTGAGAATATCAGGATGTCATCGACGTAGCAGACGCAGAATGGAAGGTCGTCCCGGATGCTATCCATTAGGCGTTGGAAGGTCGCCCCCGCATTGCGTAGACCAAAGGTTGAGTATGTGAAGGTGTAGGATCCGAACGGTGTCACAATGGTAATTTTCGGAATGTCCTCTGGAAATATGGGGACCTGGAAGTAAGACTTGAGAAGGTCCATCTTGGTGAAGTATTTCGCGCCATGCAACGCATTCGTCAGGTCTTGCATGTTGGGCAGAGGGTAGTGGTCGGGCGTTGTGATGAGGTTGAGGCGCCTGTAGTCGCCGCAAGGTCTCCAGGTCCTGTCAGGCTTCTTTACCATGTGTAGGGGAGATGCCCAGGGGCTCGATGCTTTCTTACAGATACCCATGCGTTCCATGTCCTCAAAGGTGCGTTTGGCGTCCCTCAGCTTCTGGGGCGAGAGGCGGCGGAATTTGGCGTGTGTAGGAGGTCCCGTCGTCGTGATGTGGTGGTAGATCCTGTGCTTGGAAGGGGATCCCGGCGATTGTCGGAGCTTGGGCTTGAAAACGTCAGGAAATTCTTGTAGAAGGTCGGCGTAGGGCTGCGTCATTACAGCGGATACGGACATTGTGGCAGGGCCGACTCTCAGGGCACAGGACCGGCAGGTTCCTGTGTCGATGAGGCGTTTCCCGGCAACGTCGACAAGTAGTCCGTGGTGAGCGAGGAAATCTGCACCGAGGAGGGGGCGACTGACGTCAGCAATGGCGAAAGGCCAGGAATACGAAAGGCCCAGGATAGATATCCTGAGGATCCTAGTCCCATAACACCTTATGGGAAACCCGTTGGTGGCGAGAAGCGAGGGGGCGTCTTTGCTGGGACCACGGTCTAGGTCGCCTTGTGACGGCGGGAACGTTGACTGCATAGCGCCGGTGTCGACCATGAGTCTGTGGTTGGAGACGGTGTCGAGGATATAGAAACCATTCTTGCTTTGGTTTCCTGCAGCTGCAATGGTGGTAGGTGGTTTCTTCTGGCATCATCTTCTAGGGAAATTGCATGGTGCCCTACATTTCTTGGCGTCGCTGCCGAACTGCTGGTGGTAGAAACACCATGCTGGATTAGGCCTAGGGTTCGGATGTGTCAGTTGCGGTGGTTTCCTCCTTGCTAGAGTGTTGATCTCGTCGTCGTCGTCAGGAGGCGTTGCTGAAGAGTCTATGGAAGAGTAGCTGAAGGAGGAGAACGAAGACGATACTGATGATGCCCCGAGGCGAGATGCTTTGGAGGCCTCGTGGAGCTTCTGAGCCTTCGACAGGAGTTAGTTCATCGGAAGTGTGTTGGCGTTTGTCAATTGGGCCCTTACGTCCTGCGGCAGGCGTCGAAGGAAAATCTCGTGAGATAGGCTAATCTCGCGCTGTCGGTCTCGGGAAGCATTAGCAGGCCGGTCAACTCGTCCCACGCCTCGACGGGAGAGGTGTCACCATGGGTTTGCCGGCGAGGTCTAGGACTTTCTGTGCCCTTGCTGAAACGGATAGTGAGTAGATACCGATAAGTTTCGTTCTCAGGTCGTCGTAGGAAACTTGGCCAGCCCGGGCGTCGAGCCATGGGGAAATCTTGTCGAATACCTCCTCTGGGATGGAGGTGAGAACGATGTCGGCCTTGGCGCAGTAGTTGCTGAGCCTAGCGACTCGAAAGAGTACGTCCGCTCTCAGGAACCAGGAAGCGGTGTTGTGTTGAGAAAACGGCGGCAGTTTGACTTTGGGCGTGGAGGCGAGGCCGTTGGGCGAGATGGGCGGGTTGAATCCGCCATTGTGGTCAAACGACGAGTCGGCGAAGAGGTGGGAAGTTGATTTGTCGGTTAAGCTCATCCTAAAGTAACGGAGTAAAAGAAGTTAGCACGGCCGTAATAAGTCCGTTAATGGCAAAGCCAAAACCGCTGATGCTACTTCAACTCCGGTGTCACCAGTTGTAAGGACAGTGAGACGAGCTATCACCAACAACAACAGAAGGTTTATTCAAACATGTGCGAGAATATAATACAAGGTGCGGACGGAAAAGTAGCATGCGCGCAGGCGCCAATCTGGCTTGAACTAACCGCCACAATATGACAAATTTCGTAGATAATTTGTATTTTTCCTACCATACATAGCTTAGCTATTTACATGGGGTATTATTTTGGCGAAGCTGAAATGACGAGCCATTAAATTTTAACGAGGGTTAACTAACCCCTCGCTAGTTAGCGGGGGGTAGGGAAGGGGTAGCTAGCTACCCCTTCCCCCTCACACACTGTGAATAGCTCAATTCACTTAAAGGTAGGACTTGACTTGGGGGTCAGGGCTGGCGGGTAACATTTGCGTAAATAGCTAAGGTTTGTATGGTAGGAAAAATACGAATTATCTACGAAATTAGTCATTTGTTCCGTAACCTAATACAAACCACGCTATTTACATGGGGTGACTTAACCTTCGGAAGGGCGGAAAGTCCCCAGCCTTCTGGCTTCGGCTTTACCCGGTGACTCCAATTCCGAGTTGTAGAACTCAAGGAACGGGAGTCCCTAACCCTCGCACGTTGTCATGTTTGACCATCGTGTGGCCTACTAGGATGTGTGAGAAGGAGAATAACGTGACTCGTCCTAGGCAGTAGACCTGGAGTTCTTTATGTGGAACTCTAGGCTAGGACGTTCCCAATACCACCTCGTCAGGGTATGGGGGACGCGACAGTATTAAGGCTAATACTAGGAGCACAAGGAAGCATGGTTTACCTGCAGAGGTTGAAGTCAGCTGCGCAAAGACCTGGATGCTGCTATCCCCAAGAGAGGGGAGAATGAAGAAAGAAGTAAGGGCCAGACATACTCTTTCATTCACGCAGACTAAAACCAGGCAACAATGCCCTCAACTTTCTGCTACTTGTCCAATAAGGAGCCTGAGGTTAGACCAGCTGTTGTGCAGCCACCACAGGACCGATAGAAAACGTATCGAGGTTCCTGTGGGTCACATCCTGCAGGTAGTGGGCTGTGAACGTCATCTGACGTTCCAGACCCCAGCTTCAAGAACCTGCGTCACAGAGAAGTTACTCTTGAAGGCCAGGGAAGTAGCAACACCCCTGACGTCGTGAGCTCTGGGACGACGTGACGGAGGAGAGTCGGGATTCAAGGTGCTGCTCATCACCTTGCGAATCCATGAAGAGATGGAGTTCTTGGTGACCCCCCTCTTTGTCCTCCCTGTGCTCACAAACAAAGCTTGCACATGAGGACGGGCTGCAGCTGTTCTTTTGAGGTAGCGCCTCAGACTCATGACTGGGCACAGTAACAGATGGTCTGGGTCACTTGTTACAGAACGTAGACTCGTTACCTTGAAGGAGTCGAATCTTGGCTCCTACAACCAAGGGTTTTGAGTCTTAGCAATGAACTCAGGGACGAACTTGAACGTTACCTCCCCCCATACCCTTGAATGGGCAACGTCGTAGGAGAGACCATGAAGTTCACTTACTCGTTAGGCCGAGGCCAACGCGAGTAGGAACACCGTCTTCCACGTTAGGAGACGATCAGACGCCTGGCGTAATGGTTCAAAGGGAGCTCTTTTCAGAGCCCTGAGCACTTGAACCACGTTCCAAGGAGGGGGTCTGACTTCCGACTGGGGGCAAGTAAGCTCGTAGTTGCGTATGAGTAGAGAAAGTTCCAACGAAGAGGAAATATCCACTCCTTTCAGCCCAAAGGCTAAGCTTAAGACTGAGCGATAGCCTTTCACCGCCGAGACTGAAAGGCGCATTTTCTCCCGAAGATATACAAGGAACTCCGCTATTGTTGGAATAGTGGCATCGAGCGGAGAGGTACCCCTTCCACGACACCAACCACAAAAGACTTTCCACTTCGCCTGGTAGACGCTGACAGAGGATTCTCGCAGGTGTCGAGACATCCTGTCCGCAACCTGCTGAGAAAATCCTCTCTCCGTGAGGAGTCGCTGGATAGTCTCCAGGCGTGAAGCCAAAGCGAAGCTACGGCCTCGTGGAAGATGTTGCAATGTGGTTGTCTGAGTAGCTCGTGACGTGGAGCGAGTTCTCTTGGGGGTTCCGTTAGGAGTTGCAGAAGGTCCAGGAACCATTCCGCATGATGCCATAGCGGAGCTATGAGAGTCATGGAGAGGTTAACCGATAGGTTGGCCTTGTTGAGCACCCTTCTCATCAGATAAAAAGGTGGGAAGGAGTAAACGTCCATATTGTCCCACCTGTGTTGAAATGCATCCTGCCAGAGAGCCTTGGGGTCCGGGACTGGAGAGCAGTAAAGGGGTAGCCTGAAAATCAAGGCTGTCGCAAATAGGTCTACAGTCGGGGAAACCCACAAAGTCAGGACTTTGTTGGCTATCTGAGGATCCAAAGACCACTCGGTACTCACTATCTGCGTCGCCCTGCTGAGGCTGTCAGCGAGGACATTCCTCTTGCCAGGAATGAAGCGACCTGACAGTGAGATCGAGCGGGTTTCGGACCATCTCAGAATCTCTACTGCAAGATGGGATAGCTGCTGCGAGAAGGTACCTCCCTGCTTGTTGATATAAGCCACCACTGTGGTGTTGTCGCTCATCACCACCACGGAGTGGCCCGCCAGGGTTTGTTGAACTGTTGAAGAGCCCGAAAAATGGCCTTCAATTCTAGCAGGTTGATGTGGAGGCACCTTTCCGATTCTGACCAAAGGCTTGAGGCTCTTTGGTTCAGAATGGGGGCCCCCCACCCTTCATTTGACGCGTCCGTAAACAGAGTCAAATCTGGGGGGAGGACGAGAAGATCTGCTCCCTTCCGTAGGTTCTCGTCGTCCAGCCACCATCGAAGATCCGCCCGTTCTGAAGGTCCTATGGGAACTAGGAAGTCCGGGGAATCATTTCCCTGATCCCATCGTGACTTCAGCCGCCACTGAAGGGATCTCATCCTGAGGAGGCCGTTTGGAACAAGACGAACCAAAGATGATAGATGGCCTAAGAGACGTAACCACAGTGTGGCTGGAAGCTCTTCTCGTCTGAGGAGAGGTTCTGCTACCTTCCTCAGCCTTGCTATCCTTCCGTCTGATGGAAAGGCTTTGTGGAGAATCGTGTCTAGTTTCATGCCTAGGTATACCAGTTTCTTCGTAGGGCGCAGAGGGGACTTCTCGAGATTTACCAAGATCCCTAGATCTTGGCAAACTTCCAGAAGCCTGTCTCGGTGTCGCAGAAGGGTCGACTCCGAGTCTGCCAAGATTAGCCAGTCGTCCAGATAACAAGGAAGATGGATGTCGTTCCTGTGAGCCCACGACAAGATCAGAGTGAACACCTTGGTGAACACCTGGGGTGCCATGGAGAGACCGAAACACAGCACCTTGAACTGGTAGGTCTTGCCGTCTAGGCTGAATCTTAAGTACTGGAAGACGGAAGGATGGGGATCTGGAAGTACGCGTCCTTCAGATCCAGAGTGCACCTAAAGTCTTGTGGTCTCACTGCAAGTCTGACCGTGTCCACTGTCTCCATACTGAAACGAGTTTGTACGACAAACTTGTTTAGTGCTGAGAGGTCGATGACCGGTCTCCAGCCTCCAAACGCCTTCTTTACAAGAAAGCGTCGACTGAAGAAGCCTGGGGAGCCGTTGTCGACCTCCTACAGAGCATCCTTCTTGAGCATGGTCTCGACTTCTGCCCGGAGGGCCAACCCCTTTGCCGATCCCAAGGCATAGGAGTTCAACGACACTGGATTCGCTGTCAGGGGAGGTAGAGATGTTGTGAACGGGACGCGATACCCTTGACCGATCACAGAGACCGTCCAAGGGTCGGCCCCGAGTTGCTGCCACCTCTGCACGCAACTTTTTAAGCATCCCCCACAGGTGGACACGTGGGGGGATTGCCACTCCTAGTTTTTGCGACCTTTGCCGCTTCCTCTAGGAGTTCTACCTCCCTTAGAGGACTTGCCGTGTCTTGTCTTTCGGCTGAAAGGACTGCGGCTTAGACACGCTTGTCTTAGCTGCTGGAGCCTGATAGGTGTCTTGCGAGCCTGCTGTTGATGTTGTTGTTGAGGGGCTGGAGGTTATAGGGCCGAGATGTCAGGGCCCTTTGGAGGAGAGAGTCTTGGTTCGATCTCCTCCCACTCTCAGCCATCTGCTCAATGTCATGAGGCTCCAGTAACTCCCCTCCAAAATTAGAAGAGTGACTGAGCCTGCTGACGTCTGCAGTGGGGATCTTCGGATGGCACTTCTCGGACACTGAATCGCGTCTTTTGAGGATCATGTTGGCCCACAGGTTAGTGACCTGGTGGGCTAGAAACTCAATAGAGCGAGTGCCCGAGAGGAGGAAGGTCTCCAAAGCTTTCCAATTGCTCTCCTTGGACAGATCCTCGGATCACAATAGGATGCCCAGAGACCCAAGCCAGAGATCAAGCCACGAAGTTGCTTGCATGGCACTCTTCGCAACTTTTCCCAGGTTTTGGGTCTCTGACGCTGCAAACATCACCTGCCGGGTAGAGAGCTTCTCGAAAGAAGTTCCCTTTGCTAGTTCTTCCACGGAATGATGGAGTGGGAGAGACATGTAAGACTCCCTGTCGATCACGAAATACCTCCTCTGTTGGACTAGAGGAGGTGGGAGGAGTTTGAACCCGGCAGAAGAACATCCTGAGAAGGCCAGACCGGAGAGTTGAGCTTTGACCTTGTCTCTGGCGCCTTTCACCCCTTTTGACCAGGGCAAAGCCGCACTAGTCTTGGGGGGCTTCTGGACACCAAAGACCTCGTCAAGCATGGTGCCTTTCCCCTCGCGAGGGGCTGTCTCCGGGTCCTTGTTTTTGTTGAGCTCCCTCATCAATCCAAGGACCTGCCAGAACGCATGTTCTGACTCGCTGTGCTCTCCTCTTGGTGGACTGGCAGCTAAGTCTCCCATCCCCAAGAGGTCTTCTTGGGGACGTCTGGCGCGCGGGCGTGCGGGCGTTGGCTGGACAGGAACAGGAGATTTCTTGGGGAGCGTGGGCGCATAGGAGCACGGACTCAAGAAAGAACGTGCGCGCGCAGGCACGCAGGAGCGCTGGTGTGCGGGCGTGCGGGCGCTCAGACTCTTGACTAAGTCCAGAAGCGCAGGAGAACGTCGGCCAGAAGAGCGCGTTAGCGAGCGCCCCTTCTTAGGGTCTGCAGGAACCAAGGCATGCAGACGTGAAGGGCGAGCTGCAGAAGATCGTGGGCGCGGTTGCGCCAAACTAAGAAGACGCTCAGCAATGGAAGGGCGCGCAGGAGCAACTGGGCGCGCAGGCATCAATGGGCGATCAGGAGAGCGCGAGCGAGGCAAAGGAGAACCCTTGCGTTCATCCGGACCAGGCGAACGTGGGCGCACAGGGCGCGCATCAGGCACAAGCACAAATGAGTGCTTGCGCGAGGGAAAGTGCTTGAGCGCAGGAGAATGATGGTGCGCAGTGAGCGCATCAGGAAGGCGCTGCAACTTCTCTGGAGGATGAGAGCGCCCAGGAGAGAGCTGGCGAGTTGGAGAGCGCTGGCGAGCAGGAGATCGCTAGCGCGTTGGAGCGCGCTGGCGAGCAGGAGATTGCTGGCGCGTTGGAGAGCGCTGCAACTTCTCTGGAAGGTGAGAGCACCCAGGTGAGCCCTGGCAAGCAGGAGAGCGCTCAGGTGAGTGCTGGCGAGCGCTGGCGAGCAGGAGAGCGGCCAGGTGAGCGCTGGCGAGCAGGAGAGCGGCCAGGTGAGCTCTGGCGAGCAGGAGAGCGGCCAGGTGAGCGCTGGCGAGCAGGAGAGCGCCCAGGTGAGCGCTGGCGAGCAGGTGAGCGCTGGCGAGCAGGAGAGCGCCCAGGTGAGCGCTGGCAAGCAGGAGAGCGCCCAGGTGAGCGCTGGCGAGCAGGAGAGCGCCCAGGTGAGAGCTGGCAAGCAGGAGAGCGCCCAGGTGAGCGCTGGCGAGCAGGAGAGCGCCCAGGTGAGCGCTGGCGAGCAGGAGAGCGCCCAGGTGAGCGCTGGCGAGCAGGAGAGCGCCCAGGTGAGCGCTGGCGAGCAGGAGAGCGCCCAGGTGAGCGCCCAGGAGATCGCTGGCGCGTTGGAGAGCGCTGTAACTTCTCTGGAAGATGAGAGCGCCCAGGTGATCGCTGGCGAGCATTGACAAGCAGGAGAGCTAGAGCTCCATTGCATGCAAGCGAGCAGGTGGCGCGCAGGGGAACCCTGCGTAGGCGCCCAAAGCACGTCAGCAGCCAGGAACGGTGAAGGGAGGTCTGGTAGGTGTAGGGGATTGCGAACGATCCGCAGGAAGTTGCAGTGACGATCCCCTCCAGACGAGACGGATCCTCCACAGGGGAGGAGATGAAGATCCAAAGAGGCGCCTCCTAACTCCCTTGTAGAGAGAAGGAAGACCTCTCGCGCGCAGAGGGCGAAGCGAAGGCGCCCTCTGGGTAGGAAGACGGGTCATCCATCCTCTGAAGAGGAGTCTCTGTGGTGAACTTCCCTCACGGGGAAGAAACACTTGCAGGAGAGACCGTAGGACTCCACTGCCCCCCGAAGGAGACCGAGCCTTCCGCAACAACAGCAACAACAGCAGCAGTAGGCCTCCGAAGAGGAGTCTCTGTGGTGAACTTCCCTCACGGGGAAGAAACACTCGCAGGGGAGACCGGAGGACTCAACTGCCCCCCAAACAAGACTGAGCCTTCAGCAACAAGAGGCCTCCGAAGAGGGATCTCTGTGGAGAGCTTCCCCCACGGGGAAGAAACACTCCTGCAGCTGCTCAGCCCCTTGAACGTAGCCGCAGATGCAACCGCTCAGCCCCAAGAGCATAGTTGCACAATATCAATTATAAATTAAGGTAAGAGAAGTTTCCCCCGAAATAGAAACAACTCAAAACCTGGGAAAGGAACCTCCCTCGGAAGGGAAGTGTCCCCACCCAAGGAGGCGAGCCTCCTGAGAGTTCTAAGATGAACTGAGGAGCTGTCGGTATCATGGGAGGACTTCCAGGAGGAGAGACACGCCCCTGACGAAGATCCAACCCACAAGACAGCTCTGCTTCGTAGACCCATAGGCAAACGAACAGCAAATCATTAACTGTGAAAAAAATGAACAGTAATTAGTTAACATTCATTCCCCCAGGAAGACTCCGAAGAGGAACCCGAGGGAAAAAACCTAAGAATTACATAACGGGCAAGCGCCCTCCACCTCACCTATACTCATGGGAAGGGAGGGGGGGGGGAAACCAAAAGCTGTAACAAACAGAATTAAAACAGTTACGCTATGCAATTCAGAGAAAGTTCACTAAAAGTAAGAACGAACAACCCCGAAGGGAAAACGTTCTACAAACTGAAGTTAACAAAAAAAAACAATTAGATTTATAACAAGTAATAAAAAAATAATTGTAAAGCACTCCACCCACATAGAGGAGTTATGTAATAATTATAGTAAATGTAGTAAAGGTGAACGAACTCCACAGAGATCGCGAACCATGAACTACTACTTAGAGGCCTGACTGCCGGCGGCCACACGGAGATATCATACACACACACACAAAAGCGTGAACACTGAAAAGGAAACTTACTGATTTCCATACTCAGATATATACATAAACATAAAAATGTTACATACAGTATATATATGAGTACAAGAAATGTAAGTAGTTAAGTACTGTAAAGACAAAACAACAATAATGGCTGGCCAAGCGAGGACAGGAACGGAGACATCCGATCACTGTCCGAGCCAAAAGTGAATTGAGCTGTGTGAGGGGGGAAGGGGTAGCTAGCTACCCCTTCCCTACCCCCCCCCCCTAACTAGCGAGGGGGTAGTTAACCCTCGTTAAAATTTAATGGCTCGTCATTTCAGCTCCACCAAAATAATACCCCATGTAAATAGCGTGGTTTGTATTAGGTTACGGAACAAATGTGTGTTTTTTCACATGTAAAAATGCTTGAAATACAAGTCAATAGAAATAGGTAACGAAATGATAAATACATAAAATTGTAGCTCTGAGGGAGCGGAATAAATATATACAGTGAGCCACAGTGTGGCAAAATGAGAATTTAAATGAAATGGAGAATTCGATGAGAATGCTGGACGTCGGAGGGAGCGATGTCCTTACAATACAATATAATAAACTACACTATTTACATGAAACATTTCAGTATTACAGGTATACACCGTCATGAAACTATCCAAAAAGAAACAATTGCAGTCGAAAATCAATTATGATATTTTGATTATAAAATAAATTTTTGAATATACTTACCCGGTGAATATATAATAGCTGACGTCTCCGACGGCTCGACAGATTCCAAAAACTCGCGAGCGATCGCCATGAAGGTTGCGGGTGTGACCACCAGCGCCGACCATCGGCCAGATACCGCATATACTTGTCAATTTCTCCAGTTCTTCTCAGTCCGCTGGGTCTCTATCGGGGAGGAAGGGAGGGCCTTTAATTTATATATTCACCGGGTAAGTATATTCAAAAATTTATTTTATAATCAAAATATCATTTTTAAATATTAAACTTAGCCGGTGAATATATAATAGCTGATTCACACCCATGGTGGTGGGTAGAGACCAGTATTAATACAATAAAGGCGTATATGCTCAAGAGTTTTTTGACAATTATTTCATAAAAAAAACAACTTAAGTATAGGTACCTGGTACGGAAGCTGACTCTGATGATTACTTTGCCTCATTAGTCTGCTTTCCTCACGAAGCCCAGCCATCCTCTCAGGATGCTGAAAGGCTCCCAGGAGCTGTTATATCCAGGGCGAACACCCCTATAACAGGACCTCATCAATACCCTTAATCTAGGCGCTCTCAAGAAACAACATTTTGACCACCCGCCAAATCAAAAAGATTGCGAAAGACTTCTTAGTCTCCCGTACAACCCAAAATAAGATTAAAAATTTCAAGAGTAGATTAAAAGGATATTGGGATTAAGGGAATGTAGTGGTAGAGCCTTCACCCACTACTGCACTCGCTGCTACGAATGGTCCCAGTGTGTAGCAGTCCTCATAAAGAGTCTGGACATCTTTCAAGTAATATGAAGCGAATACCGACTTGCCTCTCCAAAAGGTCGCGTCCATAATACTTTTAATGGATCTATTTTGCTTAAACGCTACTGAAGTTGCTATCGCTCTGACTTCATGAGCCTTGACTTTAAGTAAATTACGATCCTTCTCACTTAAATGAGAGTGTGCCTCCCGAATCAAAAGTCTAATAAAATAAGACCACGCATTCTTAGACATGGGCAAAGAGGGCTTTTTAACGGAGCACCATAAAGCCTCTGAACAACCTCGTAGCGGTTTAGCTCTGGATAAATAAAATTTAAGAGCTCTAACGGGGCACAGCACTCTTTCAACTTCATTCCCCACAATCTCAGAAAGACTGGGGATATCAAATGATTTAGGCCAAGGACGAGACAGAAGTCCATTCTTGGCCAAAAAACCAAGTTGAAGAGCGCATACTGCTTTATTAGTGGAGAAGCCGATGTTCTTGCTAAAAGCATGTATCTCACTAACCCTTTTAGCCAAAGCCAAGCACACCAAAAAAAGTGTCTTGAGGGTAAGATCCTTCAGGGAGGCTGAATTTAATGGTTCAAACCTGTTTGACATAAGGAACCGTAGGACCACGTCCAAGTTCCAAGCAGGAGTGGAAATATGACGCTCCTTGGAAGACTTAAGCAGGTCTTGGAGATCTTTGTTATTAGAAAGATCCAAACCCCTATGCCTGAAAACAGAAGCTAACATGCTTCTGTAGCCTTTAATGGTGGATGCAGAGAGGGAGCGACCGCTTCTCAGATAAAGCAGAAAATCCGCAATCTGCGCTACAGAGGCACTTGGAAGAGGAAATAGAGGAGGACTTGCACCAGCCTCTAAATACCTCCCATTTCGACTGATAGATCCTGATGGTAGAGGATCTTCTAGCCCTCGCGATCGCTCTAGCTGCCTCCTTCGAAAACCCTCGAGCTCAAGAGAGTCTTTCGATAGTCTGAAGGCAGTTAGACGAAGCGTGGGGAGGCTTTGATGAAATCTCTTTACGTGAGGCTGTCGCAAGAGATCCATCCGCAACGGCAGACTTCTTGGAACGTCTACCAGCCATAGAAGTACCTCTGTGAACCACTCTCTCGCGGGCCAGCATGGAGCAACCAACATCAACCTGGTCCCTTCGTGAGAGGTGAACTTCTGCAGCACCTTGTTTAGGATCTTGAAAGGTGGAAAAGCATAAACGTCCAGGTGAGACCAGTCCAGCAGGAAAGCGTCTATGTGGGCTGCTTCTGGATCTGGAACTGGAAAGCAGTAAGTCGAGAGCCTCTTTGTCAGTGAAGTCGCAAAAAGATCTATGGTGGGTTGACCCCATGTCATCCATAGCTTCTCGCACACAGTCTTGTGCAACGTCCACTCCATGGAGATGACTTGTCCTCTTCTGCTGAGGCAGTCCGCCAAGACATTCATTTTTCCTTGCACAAATCTCGCAAAGGAGGGATGTTACTTGCCTTAAATGGAGTTCCTTCTGATCCGTGGACCAAAGACCCGAGCATTCCAGACTGTCCAGTGGAGCTCCCTAACCCAAATCCGATGCATCTGAATACAACACATGGTTTGGGTTCTTGATCGCAAGAGAAAGACCTTCTCGAAGTCTGATGTTGCTGTCCCACCAAGTCAGACATGTCTAGACTGAGTTGGAGATTGGGAAAGAGATACTCTCTAAGCCCTTCTCCTTGTTCCAATGGTTTAGGTGAAATTGGAAAGGGCAAAGGTTGAGTCTCCCCAGAGAGATAAACTACTCCAGCGATGAAAGAGTTCCCACGAGGCTAGTTCAAACTCTTAAAGAGCAGCTGTTTTTCTCTTGCAAGTGAAGGACTTTTAACAGAGCTTGTTCCATTATTGTGGGAGACGAAAAGGCCCGAAAAATCCGACACTGTATCTCCATTCCCAAATAAAGAATAGTCTGGGATGGGGTACTGTAAGTTACGACTTCTCTACGTTCCCTATGAGACCTAGCTCCTTGGTTAGGTCTAATGTACATTAGAGGCTCTCCAGACAGCGATTTAATGACGACGCCCTGATTAGCCAGTCGTCAAAATAAAGGGAGGCTCTGAATCCTCAAAAAATGTAGAAAGCTTGCTACATTTTGCAAGGGGCTTGTAAAAACAAGAGGAGCAGGAATGAGGCCGAAGTACAGTGCTCGAAATTGGTACATTACTTTCCCGTCCACAAACCTCAGATGTTGTTGAAAGTTTGGATGAATCGGGATGTGGCAGTATGCATCCTGAAGGTCGAGAGAGACCATCCAGTCGCCTTCCCTTACTGCTGCCAAGACAGATTTGGTAGTCTTCATCGTGAAGTTTGTCTTGACAATGAACACATTGAGCGCACTTACATCTTAAGTACTCCTGCAGTGAACGTGGCTGCCAGATCATTGGAGCCATCGCTGATAGCCTTGTTCCTGCAGTGAACGTGGCTGCCAGATCATTGGAGCCATCCCTGATAGCCTTGTTCATGCATGACATAATTGTACAGCAATACATTGACAGCTAGAGAGACCTTCTTACTTAAGGCTCCCAGGGACCAATCCAACAAATAAAAACTTCAAACGCTCGAAAAAACTCCTAACAGGAGATGGTCTACCTCTGAAGCCGACCATAAAATCTTGGAGCGTATCATGGCTAGACGACGAGGAGAGTCCACAAGGCTTAAGAAGTCTCCCTGGACAGAGGCAGGTACTCCCAAGCCGAGAACTTCTCCTGTGTCACACCAGATGCCCGAGCGAGAAGCTAATTAAGAAGGAGGAAAAGCAAAAGCAGACTTTCCTAAACTTCTCCTGGATTCCAACCAATCTCCCAGTAAGAGCATGGCCCTCTTGGAAGAACAAGAGAGAACTGACTTCGTAAAAGTAGGAGTCGAAGAAAGTCATGCCAAGAGTAAACTCAGACGGCAGAGCAGCCGTTACAAAACGAGTAGGACAAAATTTCACTAAAGAAATTCATAATTAAAATACAAGAGATTATTGGACCACCCTAGGTTACTCCTCTTCTGAATGACTCCCCAAAGGTACATTAGTTGAAAGGGGGTCATCTACTTCTTCAGAAGGCACATCATCTGATAAATCTAAAGTCTTGCGAGAATGAGATTTATATTCAGAATGACGTGAAGGAAAAGCCTGACAGGCTACATCAACATGTATATGAACAGAAGTTAAAGTTGGAGGGTCGATGTCACATTGTGACTGCAGAGAATGTTAATCTACTACACGCCGTGACAGAAGTAACTGACGTTCAAACGTCCCGTAGTAACAGCGGTGACTGCTGTTCGATGCTATATCGTGACTACGATGACTGACCCTCGACGTCACGTCATGTCTACAGTGTCTACCGCTCAACGTCACGTCGTGTCTGCATCTCAACGTCACGCTGTGACTGCGGTGGCTGACGTTCAAAGCGATCAAAGTTACATCGAGATTTATGCTCCGCATCTCGCTTAACAGCAAAGCTGTCACTAGAGATAACGTCAGCGTGGCGTAACAAAGCTCGTCTAGAAGGTTGAAGACCCAAATCACGTATCCCAGAACCGTGACGTACAAAAAGCAAAGGATCCTTTCGCACAGGAACAGGATCGAAAGCTTCTATTGAAGAAAAAAGCTTTAACAGCATATCTTGCAAAACACTTAACTTCGGATCAACCTGTGACTGCAGTGGCTGACGTTCAAACGTCACGTAGTAAACAGCAGTGACTGCTGATCGATGCTATATCGAGACTACGGTGACTGACACTCGATGTCACGTTGTGTCTACGGTGTCTACCGCTCAACGTCACGTCGAGTGTGTGGCAGAAACGTCTGTACATGAACGTCATCGCTATGAACGGGACTCTTATTATGACTACAGCTAGGACGTTGAACTTGTTCTGAAGGAACTAATAAACGTTTCAACCGTCTCGAAACTTTACGCCCAGGCTTTTAAAGAGACGAATCATCGGAAGACGAGGAGAAACTTCGTCTCTCCTGTCTTATGGCAAGGACGTGCTTGCCGAGCAACGTCTGATACCTTTGAGGGAACGTCTGTTCGTTGGTTTACACTCCTCACTCCCTTAGGTCCTACGACATTCCTTCTCCCTGGTGCAGGGGAGCCTGAAAGAGGTCTCGGACTAGGCAAGTGACAAGCACGAACAAACGAACCCTCCGCAACACAGAACATGTTTTTTGCACTTACTTCACTGATATCGTATTTTTTAATAATTTCACATTAGACATGAATAAAACTGATTTCTACCTGAAGCACGCAATTCTCCCTTACATCAAAAGGTTAGAATTGCGAAATGAGTCGTATAATGTAAGCACATTAGTACAAAATGAAACACATGCAAAAATAAATAAACATCTACACATATATCGAATAAAACGGAAATATATAAAGTTAAAAAGATCAGTGACTGGGGAGGAGACTAAACACTAGTTCACTAAAGACTACGTTTACAATCTCTCACCGTACAGTGCCTTGGGACGAGAATAAAAACTAAAACGTTTTATCCTCTCTCCCCGTACGGAGACTTGGGACGAGAGTAAAAAACTGAATCGAGAACAACGTTACTCGCTCCCAAACTCCTTGTACAGAGACTTGGGACGAGAATAAAGATCGGATCGTTCTCTCTTTCTCTCTCTCTCTCTCTTGTCACTCACAAGAGAATGGCCTACTCACCCTTCGTCAATAACAGGTTATTTGACTAAAGGAAAAATTGAAAGGACTAAGAAATTGAAAATTAACAAGTTCCTTTAAATTAGTATCTAAAACACTTCAGTTTGAAAGAAGAATGAACAAAACGTCAAAATCGATTTACTCTTTCTGCAAAGTGAAACCGTGATTCTCTCTTTCTCTATCGTAACGATAGAGCGCAAACTGCGTAGCATAAATAAACCAAACGTTAGTTCATCTTTGAAAAAACAGCACGAAGACTATTCAAAGAATATATTTCTTAAAATATTTTCTAAAAAATATTCATCTCATCACTCTTACAGAGCAACTGTTTTAAACTAAACAAAAATAAAAGTTGAATGGGCTCAACGTTGTTTAACTTCGTTTTCCAAGTTAGGACCGCCTACAAAGAATAGGTAAAGGCCGCATATAAACAAAAACATAAAAAAATTTATCTTGATGTTTAGTATAAATGGAAAGCTAATCGAGGAGGCCTAATAAAGGTGGGTGAGATATAAAATATATAGAGGTAAATCTATAAATATCAACAATAATTTATAAAGTGATAAAATAATTACTAAAAGCCTTAAACACACTTCCGTACACTGAGGGAAGGGTCGGCCATCTTTTCTCTATGGAAAACCAGAGATTAAAAAATAAAAAGCAAGGGCAAAACACGTTTTCCTCTCCTTTCAAAAGCATTTCTTTTGAAGATAGTATTGAATAATCCAACACGGCGAAAGCAATAAAACCAAAACCAAGTACTTCACCAATTCGGTCGAAAACTCGAGGTCATAAAGCGAGCGGAACCAACTTGTCGACAAGACCGACAGAGAAGAACTGGAGAAATTGACAAGTATATGCGGTATCTGGCCGATAGTCGGCGCTGGTGGTCACACCCGCAACCTTCACGGCGATCGCTCGCAAGTTTTTGGAATCTGTCGAGCCGTCGGAGACGTCAGCTATTATATATTCACCGGCTAAGTTTAATATTTAAAATAAAAAAATACTGTATGACAAATTCGTAGATAATTTATATTTTTCCTAACTATACAAACCTTAGCAATTTATTAGGGGTTATACTTTCAGCAGAGCTGAAATGACCATTAAAATTTAGCGAGGGTTAACTACCCACACCGCTAGTTAGCGGGGGTAGGTGGGGGGTAGCTTGCTACCACACCCGTTCACACACCTGTGATTTAGCTCACTTTGCTTGGAGGTAGAACTTCAAGGGGGATAGGCCTAGCAGGCAAGTTTGTATAAATATGACAAATTCGAAGATAATTTGTATTTTTCCTAACCATACAAACCTTAGCTATTTACAAAGGGTTATTACTTTTAGCGTAGCTGAAATGGCGAGCCATTAGAATTTAACGAGGGTGTATTACCCCCGCGCTAGTTAGCGGGGGGGTAGGGGAGTGGTAGCTAGCTACCCCTCCTCCCCCTCACACACAGGTGAATACTCACTTTCACTTAGAGGTAGGACTTGTCTTGGGGGACAGGGCTGGCGGGCAAATATGTGTAAATAGCTAAGGTTTGTATGGTTAGGAAAAATACAAATTATCTTCGAATTTGTCATTTGTTCCGTAACCGAAATACAAACCACGCTATTTACAAAGGGTGACTTATCCCTTAGGAAGGGTGGAAAGTCCCCAGCCATACTGGCTTTGGCTTTACCCGGGGACTCAGAATCCGAGTGAGTCGCACTCGAGAAAAGGAGTCCCTGCACCTCACAAGTTCCTTGCACCGCAAGGAACCATGTGGCCTACGTAAGCTTGTGTGTGAAGGAAGAAGTGTGACCCGTCTTAGGCAGTTGACCTGGAGTTCCAGAAGGAACTCTGGGTTAAGACGTTCCCAATACCACCTCGTCAGGGTATGGGGGACGCGACAGTATTGACTCAATACTCGGAACACAAGGAAACATGGTTTACCTGCAGAGGTTTGAGGTCAGCTATGCAGAGACCAGGATGCTGCTTCCCCGTAGAGGGGATGATGAAGAAAGAAGTAAGGGCCAGACATACTTCTTTCGTTCATGCAGACTAAAACCTGATAACAATGCCCTCAACCTTCTGCTACCTGTCCAAAAAGGAGCCTGAGGTTAGACCAGCTGTTGTGTAGCCACCACAGAGCGATAGAAAACGTATCGAGACTCCTGTGGGTCACGCCCTGCAGGAAGCGGGCTGCGAAGGTCATCAGACGCTTCCAGACTCCAGCTTGTAGCACCTGCGTCACAGAGTAGTATTACTCGAAGGCGAGGGACGTTGCGATGTATCCAACATCGTGCTGTAGGGCGACGTGACGGGGGAGGGTCTGAAGACAGGTCGAGATGAATGTCCTTGAGTCCGGGCTGAAGAGGTATACTGGTGACTCTCCCCCCATGTCCTCCTTGTGTTCCCAAATCGGCTGCAACTGAGGCCAAACTGCAGCTGTTCCCAGCGCTAACCTCTCGATTCCTGTACTGGCAAGAAAGAGAAGGTCTTGGGACATCAGACACAGAATGGAGACTCAAAATCTTGAATGAATCGGACCGAAGGGTCGGGACCCTCAGATTCTGAGTCTAGCCAACAACTCAGGAGCGAGCCTGAATGTTGCCTTCCCCTCTTCCTTAGAAAGGGGGGGAGTAGTAAGAGACCAAGAAGATTGCTTACACACTGGCCGTGGCCAGAGTGAGCAGAAGACCCAGGGCGGAATACAATCCGAGGCCTGTCGTAAAAGGGTCTTGAGAAGATCTCTTAAAGGACTAAAAGTCCGAGCCATGCTCCAAGTTGGAGGTCTTCCTCCGACTAGGGCAGGGACGATCGTAGCTTCGCATGAGCGAGGATAGATCCAGCGGGCAGGAAAAAGTTATTCCTTTAAGCCTGAAGGTCAGGGAAAGGCTGAGCGACAAGCTTCATTGCCAAGAGCGGAAAGGAGTTTCCTCCCGCCGAAAGGCAATAAGACCGTTATTGCTGGAGAAGAGGCCTCACGGGAAGAGGTATATCTCCCACGGCACCAACCACCTTAGACTCTTCACTTTGCCTGGGAGACCCCTGTGGATGACTATCGCAGATGACGCGACCTCCGTACCGCGACTGTAGCGGGTTGTCTCTTCTAGAGGAGGAAGCGTAGTGTCTCCAGGCATGAAGCCGAAGCGACGCCCCGGTTCGGGAGAGATGTCGCAGTGTGGTTGCTTGAGTAGTCTGCGCCGTGGGAGAAGCTCTCCCGGGAGTTCCGTCAGGGGAAGCAGAGGGTCCAGAAACCGTTCTGCACATAGTCCCAGTGAAGCTCTCCCATTGAAAGGTTGACAGACAACCTGGTTTTGTTGAGACCCATTGTCCGCAGACAAAAAGGAGGGAAGACGCAGGCGTCGAAGTTGTCCCACCATCACCGGAATGCATCTTGCCAGAGTCTCGGGGTCTGAGACTGGGGGGAAAACTAGCGGAAGCTTGAGGTTCCAAGCTGTCGCGATCAGGTCCCCCAGACCAGCACTTGCTGGTTACCCAAGGTCAAAGACCCCTAGGTACACTCTCTCTATGAGGCTCTGCTCGGATAGTCTGAGAGAAACATTCCCCTGCCTGGAATGAGAGAGCCGATGGTGGAATTGAGAGAATCTCAATCATCCCGATATCTCTACTGCAAGATGTGAAGGTGTGAAAATGCGTCCCCTGCTGGTTAGCATGAAGTCGACACGCAACGGGGCGACTTGGCAGGAGCGGTAGGATCTGAAGAGGGGCCAGACTAAGGCCCTTAAGCCTGCCTGAATGATGGAGAGGTATCCTTCAGGTCTTGACCATAGGCCTGGACCGGAACATGCCCCCCCCCCTTTCCTTTGACGAGTCCGAGAACCGCATCAAGAATGTGGGGAAAGGACGAGAATATCCACTACCATCAAGAGGCTCCATAGGTCAACACCCATTGCAGGTTTAATAGTTCCGCTGGTCCCATAGGGCCAGGGAGTCCGGTTAAACATTGCCTGAAGCCACCGGAACTTGGATCGCCCCACATGGAACTTATCCTGAGGCGACCGTTCGGACTATAAACGGGTCAATGAGGAAAGAAGAACTAGGAAACGTTCCAAGGTAGGGCTGAAAACTCTGCTTGACTGAGAACAGGTACTGCGACTCTCCTCAGTCTTGCCACGGTGAACCGAAAGGAAGGCTCGGAGGATGTGGTAACAGAATCTGGCGTCCCCAGGTGGCCACCCATCCAAGTACCGACGTTGCTTAACCTCGCTGGACGGACGAGAAGCGGGGTTTCCAACGTGGTAAGGCGGTTGACTCAATATCATGGCCAGATACTCCAGATGTTGAGGCAGAGGAAGAGAAGGCTCCAAGCAAAATACCATGAGCCCACACTCATGGTCAGCATTCGGAAGCTTTTCCCGGCGCTGAAGAAGGTCGAAACCCGAGCCTACCGGAGTTGACCAGCCCTCCAAACAGCAGAGGAGGCGGAAGTCTGCACCTGAGCGGCCAAGAGGAAGGCAGGGAGAGTTCTCTGGGGAAACAAACCTGCTATGCCACGGCGGGATAGCCACACTGCATCATAAGCAGGAATACTTGCAGTTTAGGCTGAATTCGACGAGCACCCTGGAAGATGGATGGAATGGAAACTGAAAGTACCCGTCCTTCCGATCCAGGGTTAAAGGAGTCCTGTCGCCTCGTTACCAGTCTGATCGATTCTGCTGGTCTACGCTGGCCGAAGTTTGTTCGACAAACTTGATCAGGGCTGAGAGGTCGACTATGGACATCCCCTCTCAGATCCTTCCTTACAAGAAAGGATCGACTGAGGGGGCCGGGGGTGAAGCCGTCGATGATCCTAAGGAAGACCTTCGCCTAAGGTATGGATCATTCTGCCCAACCGGGCAACTCTGCTGATGCTATGGCATAGAGGTTCAGAGACACTGAATTCGCTGACAGAGACGGCAGGCGCGATATCCTTGGCTACTCACAGAGATTGTGCGGGAATGGGCATCGGGAAGCTGTCATTCGGATGAGTAATTTAAGCATCCTCCCAGCGAAAAAACCTGCAATCCTAGAGTTCGTGAACTCCTTTTAGGACTATGCCCCCCCGGGGGAGTCTCCCGTGCCATCTGTTCCTGACAGGAGGAAACTACAATTGGACACCTTGTCCCAGTTGTCGTAGCCGATAACTTAGGCCGACGTGGTTGAAAGAAAAGGGAGCTGGAGCCCTGCAGAGTCTGGAAGAAAGCGCCTTGGAGGAGTGAAACCGGAAGTCGATTTACTCCGCACAGCAGATGTTTAAGTCTCTGTCCTTGGGCAAAGACAAAACTCTTCTCAAGGATGGAAGGGTGTCTGAGGTCGTTGACCTCCACAGATGAGACACCCGAAGGAAGCCTTCAGTCAGTGCGTCCAGATGGTACAACATCGAGCTTGTCCGCAAGTAGATACTTAACGACGAAAGGCCAAGGTGCCTGAGCTCGAGAGGAGGAAAGTACCCTTGATCTTCCTGTAGCTTCCTTGAACCAAACCTCGGGCCGTAACCGAGGAGGGAAAGAACCTGGTAAGCTCCCAGAGGAAGAGGTAAGCAGTCACCCCTTGTCCGATGGAGAAATCTTCAACGGAAAGCCCCACCGCCAAAAATCCTTCCAGGGCGGGAGAAGGAGAGAGTACTCGTGCAGGAGAGGGGACCCTCGAGACCGACCTCTTGGGAACCAACTTCGCCCTGGGGGAAGTCACCACGAAGTCCACTCCTCTCTTTCTCTTCAGCGTAGGAGAGACAGCCGCTGGTTTGTTACCCTGGCCGGTGAGTGCTGGTTTCATAAACCTCATTAACGCCCGTGCCAGCGGATCACACCATGTCTGCTGCTCCAAGGACACAGAGTCCGAAATCCTCGCTAAGGTGAAAGGGATCGGGCGATCCTTTGGAGAGGACACGACGGTTCCTGCCTGAAAAGAAGGTGGGAAGAATGCTGTACTGACCTGTCTTCGTCCTGCACTACCAACCTGTGCTTGGATGGAGGTGATCCCGAGTGCCGCCTAGAAGCACGCGTCCCTTCTGCTACCACCGGCTGTGGAATTCGCCGCGAACTATGGTCGCGCGAGGGCGAACGGTCGCGCAAAGGCGAACGGTCGCGCGGGCGCACAGGCGAGTGGTCGCGCGGGCGCGCAGGCGAGCGGTCGCGAGGGCGCGCAGGCGAGCGATCGCGCGGGCGCGAGGGATCGTGCTGCCGCGTAGGTGAAGAAGATCGCTGGCGGTAAGCGATGGCGAGCAGCATGTGTAGGTGAATGATCGCGTGATAGGGTGCGATGGTGATCAGCATCCGCAAGAGGGCGAGCGTTCAGGGTTGTGCGATGAGGAGCAGCATGCGTAAGCGGGCAATCGTGCAGGGTTGTGCGATGGCGAGCAGCATGTGTAGGTGAATGATCGCGTGATAGGGTGCGATGGTGATCAGCATCCGCAAGAGGGCGATCGTTCAGGGTTGTGCGATGAGGAGCAGCATGCGTAAGCGGGCAATCGTTCAGGGTTGTGCGATGGCGAGCAGCATGCGCAGGTGAATGATCGCGTGAAAGGGTGCGATGGTGATCAGCATCCGCAAGAGGGCGATCGTTCAGGGTTGTGCGATGAGGAGCAGCATGCGTAAGCGGGCAATCGTTCAGGGTTGTGCGATGGCGAGCAGCATGCGCAGGTGAATGATCGCGTGAAAGGGTGCGATGGTGATCAGCATCCGCAAGAGGGCGATCGTTCAGGGTTGTGCGATGAGGAGCAGCATGCGTAAGCGGGCAATCGTTCAGGGTTGTGCGATGGCGAGCAGCATGCGCAGGTGAATGATCGCGTGAAAGGGTGCGATGGTGATCAGCATCCGCAGTTGAGGGTCGCGCGATGGCGATCAGCATCCGCAGTTGAGGGTCGCGCGATGGCGATCAGCATCCGCAGTTGAGGGTCGCGCGATGGCGATCAGCATCTGCAGTTGAGGGTCGCGCGATGGCGATCAGCATCCGCAGTTGAGGGTCGCGCGATGGCGATCAGCATCTGCAGTTGAGGGTCGCGCGATGGCGATCAGCATCCGCAGTTGAGCTAGTAGCTGGCGAACCATGTTCCTTCAGAAGTGTTGGAGAACGTTGGCGTGCCAGCTGTAACACACGTGGGCGATCCGGAGATCGCTGGCGAGCTGATGATCGCTGACGAGCTGACGATCGCTGGCGAGCTAATGATCGCTGACGAGCTGATGATCGCTGACGAGCTGATGATCGCTGACGAGCAGAAGGGAAGATCATCTTGAAAGCGCTGACGAACAGGAGAGCGCTGACGAACAGAAGGGCGCGCAGGGAAACCCTGACACGCAAGGGAAGAACCCCCGTGGGGGCAACCCTTTGCCCCGAAGGGATCGTTGTCCGCCGGGAGACTGTTGTCCGTCGGAAGACCGCTGTCCGTCGGGAAGACCGTTGTCCGTCGGGAAGACCGTTGTCCGTCGGGAAGACCGTTGCCCGTCGGAAGACGAGATTAGACTGCTGTCCATCTGCACCAAGACGGAAGATCGAGAAAAAGAAGTTGTAGGCTGCAAACGGAGATTCAAAAAGGCGCCTCAAGCACCCTTATAGGGAGATGAGAGGCCCTTACGACGAGGCGGACGGAGGGCCTTACGGCGAGGGAGGCCAACAGCAACAGCAACAGAAGAAACCTCCGAAGAGGAGTCTCTATGAGTGTACTCTCTCGCGAACGAAAGAGAAACACTTCGTGGAAGAGACTGGTCAGCCAGTGACCTAAAAGGGGCAATCCTCCGAAGAGGAGCTCCTGCAGTTGCCCAGCCCCTTGAGCGAAACTGCAGGTGCGACCGCTCAGCACCAAGAGCATAGTCGCACGAAAAAAAGGCAAGAGAAGAACCCCCCAAAAGAGGAAAAGCTCAAGCCTGGACAGGAAAAAACTTCCCTCGGAAGGAAAGTTATCCGCCCAAGGAGGCAAGCCTCCTGACTGTTCTAAAATGAACTGGAGAGCTGTCCGTCGACACGGGAGTACTACCAGTAGAAGGAGACACGCCCCTGACGACAATACAAGGGGGGAGGCAGCAACAGCCGAATCCCCAGGACTCAACCAGACAGCTCACACCGTTGCTATATTACAGAAACGAACTAGATCGGTAACTGTAAAAAAATAAAACAAATAATATTAGTACACATTCATTCCCCCGGGAAGGCTCCGAAGAGGAATCCCGAGGAAAAGGAACAAGAATTACACAACAGGCACGTGCCCTCACAACCACTTACACTCGCGGAAGGAGAGCTGTAACCAAAACAGAATTATAACAATTATAATTATGTAACTATGTAATTATGTAATTTAAAAATGAATGAACACTAAAGAAAAAACGAAAACCCCGAAAGGAATCGTTCTACAAGCTGAAAAATTAACAACTACAATTAGATTCATAAACTAATTGAGACAAAATGTACGGCGTAGCAACCCCACCCACACGGGAAGGAAGCTACAAGGGCGTAGTAAAACATAGTAAAAGGGTGAACGACCTCAAGAGAGAGAGAGAGAGAAAGACCGAAGTCAAACTCGATCGCAACCCATAAAATTAGGCCGTGGTGGCCTAACTGCCGAGGCCTCCACGTAGATATCGTACACTACACACACACATCTGAAAAGGAAACTTACTTATTTCTATACTCAAATATATATACAAACATGAAAACATGTTTACATATATATTGAGTAAAAGAAAAGTAAGCGATTAAGTAAAGACAAAACAGACAATGGCTGCCAAGCGAGGACCAAGACAGAGACGTCTGTCACAGTCCGAGCCAAAAGTGAAAGTGAGTATTCACCTGTGTGTGAGGGGGAGGAGGGGTAGCTAGCTACCACTCCCCTACCCCCCCGCTAACTAGCGCGGGGGTAATACACCCTCGTTAAATTCTAATGGCTCGCCATTTCAGCTACGCTAAAAGTAATAACCCTTTGTAAATAGCGTGGTTTGTATTTCGGTTACGGAACAAAGTTAAGGTTTGTATAGTTATGAAAAATACAAACTGTCTACAAATTTGTCATTTGTTCCGTAACTGGAATACAAACCAAGCTACTTATTAGGGGTGACTCACCCATTACGAAGGGTGGACTTCCCTGCCAATCTTGCTTTTGGCTTTACCTGGGGGCTCCTTATCTGAGTATGTTAGAGCTAAAAAAATAAGGCGTCCCTGCCCTCGCAGGCCTACGCAGAAGTGTGACTGTCTAGGTAAAGTTATTCCGAGTCTATTGTAGAAAAAAAATGATGGAACCAAGACTTTCCCAATACCACCTAGACAGGGTATGGGAACGCAACAATATTAGCTTAATACTAGGTACACAAGGGAGCATGGTTTAACTACCGTGGTTTGAGGTCAGCTTATGCAGAGAACCCAGGATGCTGCTTTCCCCACGTGAGGGTAGGATGAAGAAAAGAATAAGAGCCAGTCAAATCTTTTCATTCACGCAGATTAAAACCGGGTAACAGTGCATTCAACCTTTTGCTACTTGTCCAATAAGAAGCTTGAGGTATACAACCAGCTGTTGTGCAGCCACCACCAGACTGATAGAGATCGTATCGAGTTCCTGTGGGTCACGTCTTGCAGGAGAAAGGTTGTGAAAGTCACCTGGAGCATCCACATCTTTTCTTGTAAAACCTGCGCCACAGAGTTATCTGCTAAGAAGGACCAGGGGCATAGCTATCCCCCTGACATGATCAATAAAATAATAGCTATATTTATATTGCATATTCCAATATCAAAAATATATAACAGAGAAGTTTAGAATATAAAACGGGCCCTTTATTCTGGATGAACAAGTAACTTACGACGAAAGCACCACCTATCAGTCTTTTTCTGAACTACCAGGTGGAAGTAGGCTGCTGTGGTATGAGCTAAAATCACAAGAGGAGCAAAACGAAAATTTTTTCAAATAAAATCTGTAACTTCGATAATGTTATTTTTATTAATAAAATAAATTTTTGAATATACTTACCCGATAATCATGTAGCTGTCAACTCCGTTGCCCGACAGAATTCTATGGAGGGATACGCCAGCTATCACAATACTAGAAGGGGGTGTATTTACCAGCGCCACCTGTGGCCAGGTACTCAAGTACTTCTTGTTGACACCTCCTCAATTATTCCTCGGTCCACTGGTTCTCTATGGGGAGGAAGGGAGGGTCGATTAAATCATGATTATCGGGTAAGTATATTCAAAAATTTATTTTATTAATAAAAATAACATTTTTCAATATTAAACTTACCCGATAATCATGTAGCTGATTCACACCCAGGGGGGTGGGTGAAAAACCAGTGTACAAGACTAAAGGATAGCTAAGTATCCCGTATTTCATATAAGCAGTTATCCACAATAACAATGAAATAATAAGTACCTGGTAAGGAAGTCGACTTGAACCGTTACTCTGCCTTTAATAAGATCGTCTTCCTTACTGAGCGCAGCGTTCCTCTTGGGAGGCTGAATCAACTCAAAGGTGCTAAAGTATACAGGGCTGCAACCCATACTAAAGGACCTCATCACAACCTTTAACCTTGGCGCTTCTCAAGAAAGAATTGACCACCCGCCAAATCAACAAGGATGTGGAAGGCTTCTTAGCCGACCGTACAACCCATAAAAAGTATTCAAGAGAAAGGTTAAAAAATTATGGGATTATGGGAATGTAGTGGCTGAGCCCTCGCCTACTACTGCATTCGTTGCTACGAATGGACCCAGGGTGTAGCAGTACTCGTAAAGAGACTGGACATCTTTGAGATAGAATGATGCGAACACTGACTTGCTTCTCCAATAGGTTGCATCCATAACACTCTGCAGAGAACGGTTCTGTTTGAAGGCCACTGAAGTAGCCACAGCTCTCACTTCATGTGTCCTTACCTTCAGCAAAGCAAGGTCTTCTTCCTTCAGATGAGAATTTGCTTCTCTAATCAGAAGCCTGATGTAGTAAGAAACTGAGTTCTTAGACATTGGTAGAGAAGGCTTCTTGATAGCACACCATAAGGCTTCTGATTGTCCTCGTAATGGTTTTGACCTTCTTAGATAGTACTTAAGAGCTCTAACTGGGCAAAGTACTCTCTCCAGTTCGTTCCCCACCATGTTGGACAGGCTTGGGATCTCGAACGACTTAGGCCAAGGACGGGAAGGAAGCTCGTTTTTAGCCAAAAAACCGAGCTGCAAGGAACATGTAGCCGTTTCAGATGTGAAACCTATGTTCCTGCTGAAGGCGTGGATCTCACTTACTCTTTTACCTGTTGCTAAGCACACGAGGAAAAGAGTTTTTAATGTGAGGTCCTTAAAAGAGGCTGATTGGAGCGGTTCAAATCCTGATGACATTAGGAACCTTAGGAACACGTCTAGATTCCAGCCTGGAGTGGACAACCGACGTTCCTTTGAGGTCTCAAAAGACCTAAGGAGGTCCTGTAGATCTTTGTTGGAGGAAAGATCCAAGCCTCTGTGGCGGAAAACCGCTGCCAACATACTTCTGTAACCCTTGATCGTAGGAGCTGATAGGGATCTTACGTTCCTTAGATGTAACAGGAAGTCAGCAATCTGGGTTACAGTGGTACTGGTTGAGGAAACTGCATTGGCCTTGCACCAGCTTCGGAAGACTTCCCATTAAGACTGATAGACTCTGAGAGTGGATGTCGTCCTTGCTCTGGCAATCGCTCTGGCTGCCTCCTTCGAAAAGCCTCTAGCTCTTGAGAGTCTTTCGATAGTCTGAAGGCAGTCAGACGAAGAGCGTGGAGGTTTGGGTGTACCTTCTTTACGTGAGGTTGACGCAGAAGGTCCACTCTAGGAGGAAGAGTCCTGGGAACGTCGACCAGCCATTGCAGTACCTCGGTGAACCATTCTCTCGCGGGCCAGAGGGGAGCAACCAACGTCAGCCGTGTCCCTTTGTGAGAGGCGAACTTCTGAAGTACCCTGTTGACAATCTTGAACGGCGGGAATGCATACAGGTCGAGATGGGACCAATCCAGCAGAAAGGCATCCACGCGAACTGCTGCTGGGTCTGGAATCGGAGAACAATACAAGAGGAGCCTCTTGGTCATCGAGGTAGCGAATAGATCTATGGTTGGCTGACCCCACAGGGCCCAAAGTCTGCTGCAAACATTCTTGTGAAGGGTCCACTCTGTGGGGAAGACCTGACCCTTCCGGCTGAGGCGATCTGCCATGACATTCATATCGCCCTGAATGAGCCTCGTTACCAGCGTGAGCTTTCGATCTTTTGACCAAATGAGGAGGTCCCTTGCGATCTCGAACAACTTCCTCGAATGAGTCCCTCCCTGCTTGGAGATGTAAGCCAAGGCTGTGGTGTAGTCGGAGTTCACCTCCACCACCTTGTTAAGCTGGAGGGACTTGAAGTTTATCAAGGCCAGATGAACTGCCAACAACTCCTTGCAATAGATGTGAAGTGTCCTTTGCTCCTGATTCCATGTTCCCGAGCATTCCTGTCCGTCCAGTGTCGCACCCCAGCCCGTGTCAGATGCGTCCGAGAAGAGACGGTGGTCGGGGGTCTGAACAGCCAATGGTAGACCTTCCTTGAGAAGAATGCTGTTCTTCCACCACGTTAGAGTAGACCTCATCTCTTCGGAAACAGGAACTGAGCCCGTCTCTAGCGTCATGTCCTTTATCCTGTGAGCAGCTAGATGATACTGAAGGGGGCGGAGGTGGAGTCTCCCTAACTCGATGAACAGGGCCAGCGATGAAAGTGTCCCTGTTAGACTCATCCACTGCCTGACTAAGCATCGGTTCCTTCTCAGCATGCTCTTGGGGCCGACGGACAAGTCCGAAAAGCTCGACTCTGAAGATCCATACCCAAGGAGACAATGGTCTGGGATGGAACGAGCTGAGACTCCTCAAAATTGACCAGGAGGCCCAGTTCCTTGGTCAGATCCATAGTCCATTTGAAAATCTCCAGACAGCGACGACTTGTGGGAGCTCTTAAAAGCCAGTCGTCTGACGGAGCCGGACACAAGATCATGATACTGCTGCACAGTCTGTAAACTGTCAATCATGGGCAAGCGAGGAAGTACAGTGACAACCCGAATCTGTCTAGACTGTCAGGGTCGTACAGACAACTCCTTAACGGGTTGCTGAGGTTGCCGCACTGCGTCACAACAAGTCCCTTCTGTTGGTTGTTGAACGTCTTCCCCGTGACACATTGACTCCGTAAACAAAAAATCCTCTAACAAGGACTAAGCTTGGACTGCATGTCATGCAACACAGCTCAAGGTCTATGGGAGCAGGTGTGGTAACAGACGGGATTAGCGGCTGAAGTGGAACCATTACCTTCCCTGTAAGCATGTTATGCTTAAATAAAAGTCCATAAGAGGTTATGCAGCTAAAGGCTCCCTCCAAATGACAGAGTCCTCAAGGGAATATCAGAAGGAGGGAGAAAAGAACTTTCTCATCTACAGGGACCTTATCCTAGAAAAGCTAAGTTCTCTGAGTGAGGGTTCACTGGTGCAAAAGCAGCAGACTAGAAGGCAACGTTATGAAACTGCTTGACAGTCTAGTGAGTTGGCAACAACCCAAGATGTGTTGAGAAGCATGCGGTAAGGTATGCAGAGCATGATGTATGCAGAGTATGCTGAATGCAGAGCATGCTGTATGTAGAGCATGTTGTATGCAGAGCATGCTGAATGCAGAGCATGCTGTATGCAGAGCATGTTGTATGCAGAGCATGCTGAATGCAGAGCATGCTGTATGCTGAGCATGTAGTAAGCAGAGCCTGCTGTAAGCAGAGCCTGCTGTAAGGAAAGCAGAGCGTGTGCATGGCGTTTAACATTTCTCAGAAATTCCATGACCAGTGCTAGAGTGCTTTATGCATGCTTGCATGGGGTTAAACCATGGTATGAAAATGGAGGTAAGGTATGCTGAACAGCAGAGTCAGAACGAGCTGGAACAACAATAGTTGTGGTTTCCTCTTCAAGACTCCGATGAGGGAACACCTGAGGCTCAGTCTGCAAAGGCTGAATAAAAGACAAGCAGAAGGAAGGCGCATGGGTGGAGGAGGCTGACTCCTAGCATGAGTGGTTGAACCCAAGGGTTGCGCTTGCTGAGCGGTTGGCGGAAGCGGAGTAGCAAGTTCCAGTTCCTGTGGTGTGAGCGGAGCGCGATGAGGAAGAGGTTGCGCAGAACAAGGTAAATGTCTCGCAAGCTGAGGCTCCTGAGGCGCAAGGCTAAGGTGTTGTGGTGCTTGCCTTGTGGAGGGTAGAGCTCGCTGCAGCGAGAGCTGAGGAGACTGACTCATGGACGGGAGAGGTTGTTGTACCTCAACCGAGTGTTGCATCACTGGTGGAGCAGCAAGTGGAGGCGGAGGAAGAGAGGTATAATCCTCCTGATCCCAATGTAAAGGTTGCCTTAAGGAAGGCGGAGGCTGAACACCACAGGGAACAGCAAACTCATCACGTGGCTCAACATCGTACGCCTGGCAGGTGGAACTGCTGGCAGGTGGTACTGCGATCAGGCGGAGCGAGTGTAGGTGGAGGGAGTGTAGGCGGAGACGGAGGAGCAACACTCTCAGCCCGACACTCACGCATCAAGTCCGAAAGCTGTGCTTGCATGGACTGTAGTAGAGTCCACAACATCGTACGCCTGGCAGATGGTACTGTGATCAGGCGGAGCGAGTGTAGGTGGAGGGAGTGTAGGCGGAGGCGGAGGAGCAACACTCTCAGCCCGACACTCACGCATCAAGTCCGAAAGCTGTGCTTGCATGGACTGTAGTAGAGTTCACAACATCGTACGCCTGGCAGGTGGTACTGTGATCAGGCGGAGCGATCATAGGCGGGGGGGAGTGTAGGCGGAGGCGGAGGCGCAACACTCTCAGCCCGACACTCACGCATCAAGACCGAAAGTTGTGACTGTATGGACTGCAGTAGAGTTAACTTGGGGTCGGCAGACACTAAGTTCTGCTGAGGTAAAGCCTTAACAGCAGAGATCTGTTGTGGCAGAACCTTACTCCTCTTAGGCGGAGTGTAATCAACTGATGACTGAGGAGAGTCAGAGCTAACCCAATGACTGCATTCGGGTTGTGAACTTTAACTTCGTACGTCTGGCATAGGTCTGGACTTAACGTTTAAGAGGTCTTGAGACCTGAGACCAGCGTTACTCTGCCTTTATTTTCTCCCCTAATCTCTTCTGCAGACGAGCAAAATAAGGGCTCAATCGTCTGCGGGTGGGAGTGACGGTCTCGGTAAGACACGCCCACAACCACCGAGAATACTTCTGTGCGCCGATCAAGGCCTGCTGAACCCTTATGCCCTTCGACATTGCTTCTCCCCTGGGCTTGGGAGCTTGCAAGAGGTCCCGGACTGGGAGGACGACTGGCGCGCACAAAAGTACCCTCACGCACTAATCACTTATCACTTTGATTTCTGTTTGCACTTATTTCACTGAACTCGAAACTTTAAGTGGTTTGTACCTGAAATACGCAATTCTATCCTTTCTCAAAGTTAGTAATTGCGAAAACAGAATTACAATGTAACAGAAAAATCTAATGAAAGATAATTCAGTGGTTGGAAAGAGACTAAACACTAGATCACTCTAGAAACGTTTAGTTTCTTCCCCTAAAGACTAGGGAGAAGAGCAAAAACGATAACGACGTTACTCGTACGCCTGGCAGGCTTGAATGAAACGTTTATCCTCTTTCTCCCTCCGTCTCTATCTCTCTCTCTCTCTCTCTCTCTTGACTTAGAACCTGAGAGAAGAGCCCAATCATATATATCGTTAAAACATATTATTGTTAAAGGAAAAAAAAAAAAAACTGAAAAGTTCCTTTATTAGGATCAAAACCATTAAGTTAAGAAAGAATGAACAAAACGCTAGACACGGTTACTCTTACTGCAACGTGAAACCGTGAACATTCTTTCTCTATCGTAACGATAGAGTGCAAGTTGAACGTTCTGAACGTCAACAACTGCAGAGACAAAACAAAACGTTAGTTCAACTTTGAAAACAGTACGAGACTGTCAAAGAAAATCTTTCAAACTCTGTGGCGGAAATAGCAAAATATGTTAACAGGTAAAACCGAAATGACGGGCTCAAAGTTTATTAACTTCGGTAAAAGACCGCCTACTATTAGGAAGGTCGAATATAAACAAATATAAAAATTAATTTTAATGAGTTTATAATAAAAGGAAGTTAATCGAAGAGGCCTATAAGAGGCGGAGAGATATAAAATAAATCTATAACTTTTGTTAAGCAAAATTAAGAAAGAGAGTCTATACTCTCTTAGACACCAACACTTCCGTCTAAGGGAAGGGTCGGCCATTGAAAGGTGAACGAGAGTTCATACTCTCTCGTCACCATAATTAATCAAATTAATTCCAAAAGCTAACTAAGCTAATATAGAAGTTTCCAGTAAAGCGACAGCCGAAATCAAAGAGAAATACTTCACCAAAGTCGTGAAAATACTCCAAGAACATAAGCGTATCCCAGAACGTCTTGCCGGAAGCACGACAGAGGAATAATTGAGGAGGTGTCAACAAGAAGTACTTGAGTACCTGGCCACAGGTGGCGCTGGTAAATACACCCCCTTCTAGTATTGTGATAGCTGGCGTATCCCTCCATAGAATTCTGTCGGGCAACGGAGTTGACAGCTACATGATTATCGGGTAAGTTTAATATTGAAAAATAGAGGTTTCCGCCTGTAGTACATGGGATTATAACTACTGTACAGTAGTTACAATTATTTACTCAATTATGCAAGTTTCAATGTCCCAACTAATATTGCACTATTTTATAATTGAAACAGCTAATGCAAGTAATGCATGCAGTAACGCACCATTATGGACTTAAGAGTGAGAGACAGACTTCACATTTTAGACTTACCTAATACAATACACAAGTCATAGATGAAATTACTCTAGATTTTGAAATAAATTAAACTTCCCTTAAGTTCCCTCCTGGAGACACCTTCATATCAAACTGAAGGGGAGGGTGAAAAAAAAAAATGGCTGTTGTAGAACATCCGGGAATTTGTGCATAAATATTTGGAAGCTCATAATTGGTTAAAAAAGCCAAGTAATGATTACGGTAAATGTCTAGGAGAAGGCCGCACCCGTTTTTCAAGTATTAACAACGTAAAACGGCAAAAAACAACCAGATTATTGTTGCACAGTGCATAGAAACATGAGGAAATGAATAAAAAAGAAACTAGACTTAACTCTTACACACAAAATGTAAGCATAAACCTACTACTACAATTATGGGGGACCCCAGTGGGAAGCGGGGTTTTTGGGTGGGGGGGAGGAGGAGAAAAGTGATTTTTCGGGGCACTACCAAACCTAATACAACCAACTAACCTACCCTGGGGGGGCCTGTACCCCTACCTAGGCCTACAGGGGGGGGCCTGCCCCCCCTGCAACCCCCCCTTAAGGCCACAGTGATTTTCAGGGCACCATCGAACCTAATACACCCACCTAACCTAGCCTAGGGTCCTGTACCCCTACCGGGGGGGGGGGGGGGTCTCCGCCCCCTGCGACCCTCCCCTTAAGGACACTACCTAACACATCCATCAAACCAAATCCAAAGTGATGGTACTGCTGTATACATCGTTATACTATCACCATTATAATATACTCCATAAATTAATGAAGCTTACCTTAGACTGTTGGTTGATAAAGATGTGCTGCTGCTTTGAGGAAAACGTGAAGCCGTTGGGAAGGTTCCTTGACATGCAGGGCAATTTTTATTTTGTAAAATTAAATTGTCTCTCAGGCACAAATCCACTAGTTTTTCTATAACCCCCGAATAAGTTAAAACAAACTCATTGTAAGTTAGGAAACAGTCAGGACACGAAGATGGAATTTCAACTTCTTGTGCAACATGAGATGACGTGCTTGCTATGGCCTCCATGTCTAAGAACGAAATGAAATGCCTTGGTAAGATAATGTATTGTCGCGCTGTGATTGGCCAAACATGTATGATGTCATAGTGGGTAGGCGCTGTGATTGGCCAAACGTGTAAGACTTCATAGTGGACTAGTTTGTCTGCAGATTATAGTGGTTACAGGGCTCATTTGAGCAAATACAAGACACAGTCAACAATAACAACAGACTTAGAAAAATCTGGGAGGAAGACAAGAGTAGCGTGAGTTTGATCGTCGATATTTTGACTATTATTGATTTTCACTAAATTATCTCACTGGTATACCATTATTTACATACATCCCTACACATTCTAGTAAAAATAAATTGAATATCACTGATATCTTCATGCGGCCCTCTCCTAGACATTAACCATGATTACATCATACTAAAAACAGAATAGCTTGCAAAAGCGAGTGCAAGCAACATATGCGCTATAACTCACCTTTAGTCTCCCAAAGGTAAACAATGAACTTAGAGTGAGAGATAGACTTCACCTTTTAATTAACCGATGCTTAAGCCACGGCTGAGCAAAAAACATTAGGGGGGGACGAAAGTGAATCACAGAGAATTGGAATACTTCAATTTTCATCCACTTACATGATCCATATATTTTTCCAACTGGTTATCTTGTGCTTATTTTGCATTTCTGACCATTACTATTGCTACAAATCACTAGTTTTATGGTATTCCTCTACCAAAAAAAAACACCGGATTCCCACTGAGGTTCCACATAATTGTATTTACATGAGGGGGTAAAACATTCATAAACGAGGAATTTGCCCCAATAACCGTGGTCAGTAATGCAAAAAAAAAAAAAAAAAAAAAAAAAAAAAAAAAAAAAAAAAAAAAAAAAAAAAAACAAGATAACGAGTAGGAAAAATATATGGTTCATGTATTTGGCTATAAACAAGAGTATCATATATTTACCTTGAAAGGTAATGGTTTTTGATCTGCCAGGTGCTCCCTTAGCTGTACATGCTGAGCTGTGCACACTAACCCCGTTGATTATTATTTCTCAGATAATTA
>NC_090754.1:68535937-68585937 GCF_036898095.1 Palaemon carinicauda
TCTCGGTTTCATCCTTGAGTTCATGGCTAGGATTCAAAATCCACCCGTAGCAGATCCTAGATTTGGTCCCTTCCAGATTGAGAGCCTCCAGTCTATAACAGATGATCTGGATCAGCAGTTACTCAGCCCTGTAATGGCACTGAGGAAATGTAGGTAGTAGGTTGGCCAAGGCACCAGCCACCCTTTGAGATACTATCGCCTCAGTTAAATGGGATCCTTTGTCTGGCCAGACAGTACTGCATTGGATCCCTCTTTCTGGTTATGGTTCATTTTCCCTTTGCCTACACACACCCATTAGTCTGGCCTATTCTTAATAAATTCTCCTCTGTCCTCATACACCAGGCAACACTTAGATTACCAAACAACACTTAGATTACCAAACAATTTTTCATCACCCAAAGGGTTACTGCACCGTAATTGTTCAGTGACCACTTTCTTCTTGGTAAGGGTAGAAGAGACTTTAGCTATGGTAAGCAGGTCTTCTAGGAGAAGGACACTTCAAAATCAAACCATTGTTCTCTTGTCTGTGGTAGTGCCAAAGCCTTGTATCAAGGTCTTCCACTGTCTAGGGTTAGAGTTCTCTTGCATGAGGGTACACTCTGGCACTCTATTCTATCTTATTTCTCTTCCTCTTATGTGAAAACTTCTTTAGTTTATATAGGAGATATTTGTTTTAATTTTACTTTGTTCCATAACTGAAATACAAACCACGCTATTTACATAGGGTATTACTTTCGGCGTAGCTGAAATGGCGAGCCATTAGATTTTTAACGAGGGTTAAATACCCCTGCGCTAGTTAGCAGGGGTAGGGGAGGGGTAGCTAGCTACCCCTCCCCCCTCACACTCTGGTGAACTGATTCACTTCGCTTATGGCTCGGATGATGGACGGATATGTCTGTTCCCGTCCTCGCATGGCAGCCATTTATTGTTTTGTCTTTACTTAATTACTTACTTTCTTTACTCATGTATATATGTAAACATATTTTTATGTTTATGTATATATTTGAGTATAGAAATCAGTAAGTTTCCTTTTCGTGCTGTGTGTGTGTGTACGATATCACCGTGTGGCCGCCGGCAGTCAGGCCACTACGATTTTTTTTCATGGGCCGCGATCTCTTCCTTGGTCATTCGGTCGCCTCCTACCTCGGGTGCCGTGGGGAGTCATCATCGTTGGACTTATTATTCTGTTCTCCGCTACTCCTCTTTCCTACGGGGAAGGTGGGGTTCAGCGTAGGATCGCGAGAGTGTAGTTTGACTACGGTCTCTCTCTCTCTCTCTCTCTCTCTGGAGGTCGTTCACCTTTTACTACGTTTTCTACGGTAGCTCCTCCTTTCGGTTGGAGTTGCTACGCAGTACTTTTTATCTCAATTATTTTTTCATTATTAACGCCAATTGTATTTATTAACTTTTCAGCTTTTTAGAACGTTTCACTTCGGGGTGTTTCGTTCTTACTTTTAGTGAACATTCCTTTATAAATTGCATTTTTATAACTTATAATTCAGTTTTGGTTACAGTTCTTGCCCTTCCCCCTTCCCGTGAGTGTAGGTGGGGTTGGGGCTCTTGCCTGTTATGTAATTGTTGTGTTCTTTTCCCTCGGGTTTCCTCTTCGGAGTCTTCCCGGGGGAATGAATGTTAACTAATTACTTTTTATTTTCACAGTTAACGATCTGTTCACCACAGAGACTCCTCTTCGGAGGTCTCCTTCTGCTGTTGTTGCTGAGGGCTCAGTCCCCTTCGGGGGCAGCTGATGCCACGGTCTCTCCAGCGAGTGCTTCTCCCCCTTGGGGGAGTTCACTACAGAGACTCCTCTCTGGAGGTCTGATGATGGTGCTCCTGCCTGTGGTCGTCTTCATTTTCACCCTCCCCGCAGAGGATCCTCCTGCCAGACCTTCTCCTGGACGCAGATGCGCTGTGGGCAAGTCCCTCAAGTACCAGGTTTTACCTGTGCGCCCACGTTTTCCTGCACGCAGTAGCGCTCTTGCACTCTCCTGCTGTGTTCCAGACTTCTCTCCTGCGATCTCCTGTAGCTGAGTCTCGCCGTAGATCTCCTGATCGCCAGCGCTCACCTGCGCCTCGTAGTCCTTCTGTGCGCCAGCCCTCTTCAGCTCGCCAGCGCACTTCTGGACGCCCTTTCCTGCTTCGCGACTTGGGTGCCAACAGTCTCCTGTACGCCCACGATCACCTGCGCGCCAGCACACATTCGCGCTCCCTTTTCTAAGGTGCGCAATGAGCGCCAACGTTCGCCCTCGCGCCCACTATCTTTGGATCTAGGCACAGGCAAGGAGATTGTTCCTTCATTTTACACCCTCGTTCGCCTTCTCGCCAGCGCACATTTGCTCGCCCTTTTCCTGATGTGTGCAAGGCGCACCAGCGTTCTCCACGAGCTTCCAGATGTGGGTGGAGGCGAAAGTCTTGATTCCTTCACCACTTCGCCGACGATCTTCTGTGCTCTAGATTTGACAGTCTCTCTGAGCGCCTGTGCGCCCACGAGAAGTCTTCTGTACTCGCCCATGAGCGCTCGCTATTATGCGCAACCTTACCATCTGGTTCTGCCCCTCGCTGATATCTTCCGGTCGCGCAACTGCGCTCCATCGATCTCTTACTCGCCGGCAATCTCCTAGAGATCGCGCGCGATTCTTCGCCTGCCCGCTAGCGTTTTCAACGCGCCAGCGCACCCACGCTTCAGATCGCCGTACGCGGCCACGCGTTGGCTCTCCTGTACGCGATCGGTCGCTACGCACCATCGCTCGCCAACGCGCCATCGCTCGCCAACGTGCCATCGCTCGCCGACGCGCCATCGCTCGCCGACGCGCCATCTCCCGCAATGAGACGTCGCCCACCAATCGCGCCATCGCTCACTTACTCGTTTTTCGGTCTTGCGCCCACGCGTCCTCACGTGCACGCGCACACATGTTCGCCCGCGCGAACCAACGATTGTACCATCGCGCAAGCGCCAAGGGCAATTTCGACCGCGATTCCCATCGGGTTTTCGCAACACGGGCAACCTGGCGAGTGTTTCTGGAGCGCGTACTTTCAGATAATCATAGTCACGATCCTCACCTCGTAAGCGCAGAGCATGACATGTACAAACCATGAAGAATCTTCAGAAGAGTCTGGGTAACATTCTTCTCCCTCTTCAGGCAGGGCCCATCATCCCTCTCCTCAGGATCTCCCTATTCCCTTACCTCCAATGGGGGCTGCTGACACTGCCTCTGTCAGTCGTCAACAGCGGGAATACTTCGAGATCATGGGGTAGCCTGATTTAGCTCTTCCTCTCCACCATTCCGTGCAACGGACCTTCTGTGGTTTTTCCCTCGAAAAACTCTCCGCCGGGCAGGTGACATTTTCATCTTCGGGAATCTTGAACCAGGAGGAAGCTGCGAAGGGTGCCAGCCAGGCCACCTTGTGGCTGATCGTCGAGCTTGAGTCTCTGGCCATCCGGTCGCGACCCGAGGTTTTATACAAGGAAGCTCCGGGAAGGTTATGGAGCTTTCCTCCTCTCGGACACGTGCACCTTTCGTTTCCCGACACCAAGTGTCGAACTTGGGGACAAACTCGTTGAAGCATTGAGATGCAGTGACCGAGAGGTTTTCTCTCGTTGTTCCCTACCGTGGATTTCAGCAACCCAGACTCTCTTCCATCCTTGGAAGGGGCTTGTTTCAGCCCAAGGACAAGGAACAAGCAACTGAGAGGTGGGGAGAATCGTATCACAATTCGCTCATCCAAGGCGCTTATATCCAGTCCCTACAAGCCTCCAGCGCCTCAACTTCTACAGCCTCGTTCAGCCTAGGACATTAGAACCGGCACGGGCAGCTAGACAAGGTGTCTATGCAGCCTCCCCCCTCCTGTCGGGGACGAAGAGCGAGGAGCCCTCCTGGGAGGGTAATAATCTTAGAGGGGGCGGCCTAGGCCGCAAACGCTAGGATTGGCAACCCCTACCTGCATCCCCCAGTGGGGGGGGGATGCCTGGACTTGCGCCTTCAAGTGACAGCAACTCGGGGCCGATTCCCGAACGATCTCCATGATCAGCCAGGGGTTTCGTGTCCCGTTTCGTAGCATCTCTTCCTCCCCTGTCAACGAATCCGGTGTCGCTGAGCCCCTATGCCATGGGATCGGCAAAGGGGCTAGCCCCTCGGGCAGAGGGTGAGACCATGCTCTAGAAGGATGCTCTCCAAGGTTGTCGGCAGCTCCCCCAAGGTTCTTCAAACGACTCTTTCTTGTAAGAAGCGCCTGAAGGCTGGCAACCCGCCATCGTCCTCTTAGCCCTGAACAAGTTTGTCGTACAAACTTGGGTCAGTATGATACAACAGTTTCGATCAGACTTGTAGGGAAACCACAAGACTTCATGTGCATACTGGATCTGAGAGACAGGTACTTCCAGATCCCAATCCATCCATCTTTACAGGAAGTACTTGGAATTCAGCCTAGGGAACAGGTATACCAGTTCAAGGTGCGGTGCTTCGATCTTTCCTTAGCTCCGCAGGCATTCACCAGGAAGTTCATCCCGAACCCTCATGTCCACACAGGAGCGGCATCCGCCTCCTTCGCTTTCTGGATGACTGGCTACCCGAGCGGTTTCGGTATCGACCCTTCTTCGACGCTGAGACAAGCCTCTGGGACTTTGCCAAGATCTAGGGATCATGGTACTGTAAATCTCGAGAAGTTTTCTCTGTTTCCATCGCAACAACTGGTATATCTACGCTTAATTTTAGTCTCCAATCTCCGTTAAGCCTTCCCTTCAGATGACAGGATAGCAAGGCGGAGGAGAGTAGGAGAACCTTTCCTCAGGCGAGGAGTGTCTCCAGCCCTTTTCTGGTTACGCTTCCTAGATCACCTTCCTCCTTGACCCCTCTAGTCCCTAACACTTGCCTCGGAATGAGTCTCCTGCTTTGGTGACTCAAGTCCCGGTGGAATCAAGACCACGATTCCCCAGACATTCTGGTCCTATGGGACCTGCCGAACGAGGGATCCTGCAGTGGTGATTGACCTACGAAGCCTTTGCTAGAGAGTGGATCTTCTCGTCCCTCCTCCGCATTTGATGCTGTCCTCGGACGCGTCAAAAAAGGGTGGGGGCACGTTCTGAACCAAAGGATCTCAAGCCTATGGCCAGAGCTAGAAGGGTACCTCCACATCAATTGGCTAGGGATGAAGGCCATATTCTGGCCGTCAACAGTCCCAACAGGCCCCGGCGAGTCACTCCGTGAGCAACAACACCACGGTAGTTGCTTTTCATCAAGCGTGGAGGTACTTTTTCATAACAGTGTTCCCATCCTACAGTAGAGATACTGAGATGAGCCGAAGTCCACTCAATACCACTATCGGCTCGCTTCATTCCGGACAGGGAATGTGCTCTCCGACAGTCGGAACAGGGCATCGCAGATAGAGAGTACCGAGTGGTCTTTGGAACCCCCAGTAGCCAGCAAGCTCGGACCTTGTGATCCTGTTCGCGACGACCTTGAATTTCAAGCTGTCGCTGTACTTCTCCCCAGCCCCGGACCCCAAGGCACCCTGCTGAGATGTCTTCCCACATCGGTGGGACAACATCAACGTCTTATCCTTGCCACCGTTGGGTCTGTGGGGAAAGGGGGCTCAACAAGACCAGACTTTCGGTCCATCTGTCGATGACTGATAGCTCCGCTACGGCATCAGGCAGAGTGGTTTCTGAACCTTCTGCATCCCTTGATGGAACTCCCGAGAGAGTTTTCCCCACGACAAGAGCTATAGCAACCACACCCCTACATCTACCACAAGCCGTAGCTCCGCTTCGGCTCCATGCCTGGAGTCCATCCAGCATCTCCTTACTGAGAGAGGCGTTCCGCGACAGGTCGCGGAGCGGATGTCTTGACACCTGCGAAGTCATCCGCAGGGGTCCACCAGGCGAGGTGTAGAGTCTTCTGTGGTTAGTGTCGTGGGAGAGGTATCTCTCCCCTTGATGCCACTATTCCAGTGTTAGCGTAGTTATTGTCCATCTGCGGGAGGAATTGCGCCTTTTGCTCTCGGCGGTAAAGCCTATCGCTCAGCCTCAAGCCTGGCCTTCAGGCTCTAAAGTTAGACAATTCCTCCTCGCTGGATCTTTCTTCGCTCATACGAAGCTACGAACTTACCTGCACCCAGTCGGAAGTGAGACCTCCTCCATGGTACATGGCTCGGGTTCTTAGGGATCTTAAGGCTTCTCCCTGTGAACCATTACGCTAGTCATCTGACAGGCACCTGACTTAGAAGACGGTGCTCCGGCTCGCTCTGGCTTCAGCCAAGCGTATCAGCGTACTTCATGGTCTCGTACGACTTCGCCCATTCAAGAGGATAGGGAGAGGTAACGTTCAGGTTCGTCCCTGAGTCGGTTTCTAGACTCAAGATCTTGGAGTCCCAAACCTTCGGTTCAACTCCTTCAGGATTTCGAGTCTCCGTTCTGTAACAGATGACCAAGGCCTTCTCCTACTATGCCCAGCAAGGAGTCGGAGGTGTTATCTTAAAAAACAGCTGCAGTTCGTCCTCACGTGCAGCCCTGTTTGGGAGCACAGGAAGGACGAAGAGGAGGGTCACCAAGAATATCTTTGCAGCCTGGATTCTAGGACCATCCATCTCGCCCTGAATCCAGACCCTCCTCCATCATGTAGCCTTAGAGCACACGATGTCAGAGGCATCGCAACGTCTCTAAGAAGACTACTCTGTGACGCAGGTGCTACAAACTGGAGTCTGGAAGCGTCGGACGACCTTCACAGCTCACTACCTGCAGGACGTGACCCACAGGAGCCTCGATACGTTTTTCTATTGGCCTGTGGTGGCTACACAACAGCTGGTCTAACCTCAGGCTCCTTAATGGACAGGTAGCAGAAGGTTGGGGGCATTGTTACTTGGTGTCAGAATGCATGATTGAAAGAGTTATGTCTGGCCCTTACTTCTTTCTTCATCCTCCCCTCTCTTCGGGAAAGCAACATCCTAGGTTCTCTGCATAGCTGACCTCAAACCTCTGCAGGTAAACCATGCTTCCGTGTGTTCCTAGTATTAAAATGATACTGTCGCGTCCCCCATACCCTGACGAGGTGGTATTGGGAAAGTCCTAGTCCAGAATTCCAGCTAAAGGTCTTCAGGTCGACTGCCTAGGACAAGTCACGCTTCTTCCCTCCACACACAAGCTTAAGTAGGCCGCACACTCCTTGCGGAGTAAGGAACTTGCGAGGTGCAGGGACTCTTTTTCTCGAAGTGCTGCTCACTCGGATTCTGAGTCCCCGGGTAAAGCCAAAGCCAAAGCCAGTATGGCTGGGGACTTTCCACCCTTCCTAAGAGGTAAGTCACCTTATGTAAATAGCGTGGTTTGTATTTCGGTTACGGAACAAATGACAAATTCGGAGATAATTTGTATTTTTCCTAACCATACAATCCTTAGCTATTTACACATATTTGCCTGCCAGCCCTGTCCCCCAAGTCAAGTCCTACCTCTAAGCGAAGTGAATCAGTTCACCAGTGTGTGAGGGGGGAGTGGTAGCTAGCTACCCCTCCCCTACCCCTGCTAACTAGCGCAGGGGTAGTTAACCCTCGTTTAAAATCTAATGGCTCGCCATTTCAGCTACGCCGAAAGTAATACCCTATGTAAATAGCTAAGGTTTGTATGGTTAGGAAAAATACAAATTATCTCCGAATTTGTCATGTTCCTAAAATATGTTATTTTTTCCCCTTGTTTCCTTTCCTCACTGTGGTATTTTCCCTGTTGGAGCCCCTGCTTTTCCAACTAGGGTTGTAGTTTAGCAATTGATACTGTAAAAATAATGATAAAAAGAACTGAGAGAGTTCACCAGCAAATAAGCAGCTTCTTTGTAAGCACGTGGCAAAATAAAAGGAAGATCACAAAAAAACTTGGTTTTCCTAGAATCAGGCAGGTGATTGAGAGAGTCATTCATCAAGATCATTATCATCCCAGTCACTTTTACCGTGCCCCTATCATTACATCCCTGGTATTTAAGAAGAATTTCTCTCTGTGTCGCAGGTGTTACAAGCGGCCGTGTGAAAATGACAAACTGTTCACTGCCCACTAACTGCAAGACATAACCCACAGGAACCTAGACATATTCACCTTATGTCTTGTTGTGGCTGCACAAAACGTGCTCAATTGACACCTCAGTTCCCTTGTAAGACAAGTAACAGTCAATTGAGGGCTGATGTTACCCGCAAGTAAGGCTAGAAAGAATGTGAGTGACTGGCCACTACCTATTTCATTCTCCCTTTCTTGGGTCTCAGCATCTGAGGAACTCTGCAAGCTGAACTCCTTTGACTACAGGTGGGTACCACGCTCTTTGTGCATCCTGGTATATTTTTATTTATTTGATATATCCATGTCCTCAAAGCAAGGTGAAGTGGGGCAATGCATGGGTAAGTGAGGGACTTGGCTCCAATTTTACACTTCATCATCATCATCATGTTTAAAATGCTTCCAGAACACAGAAATTACTGGCAGATCCCTGCTCAGACATCCTCCATAACGTTTAAAACGCTTCCAGACAACTAAAATTACAAGGGCCTTGGTTAGATTTCGCCAGTCGTCTCTATTTTGAGCTTTTAATTCAATAACTCTCCATTCATTATCTCATGTCACATTTCATAGCCCTCAGCCATGTAGACCAGGGCGTTCCAACTCTTCTAGTGCTTCCAGGAGCCCATTTGAAAGTTTGGTGAACTAATCTCTCTTGAGGAGAGCATGACCAAATCATTTCCATCTACCCCTCATCCTCATATGGTACCCAAGTAATCTCTTTTTGTTTCATTTCTATCCTATTCTGCCATTTAACTCCAATATTCTTCAGAGGGCTTTGTTCTCAAATCTACAAAATCTGTAGGATATTGTTTCTTTGTCATACTATGACTCATGTCCCTAAAATAACACCGATCTCACTAAACTGATATTTGTTCCGTAACTGGAATACAAACCACACTATTTATTGGTGGTATTACTTTCGGTGAAGCTGAAATGACGAGCCATTAGATTTTAGCGAGTGTTAACTACCCACACCGCTAGTTAGCGGGGATTAGGGAGGGGTAGCCTCCTACTGCTCCCCCTCACACACCTGTGATTTAGCTCACTTTACTTTTGGCTCGGATGAAGAACAGACGTTGCCACTCTTCATCCTTCGCATTGTTTTGGACTGCCATTAATCTGTTTTTTGCTTTCTCTTTTTCTGGTGTGTGTTTGCGTGTTGACTTCTGCAACCATGCGCACCTGCCCTGGAATCACTGGCCGGCCTTGCGGAACATTTATGTCGGCAGTTGACACAGATCCACACGCTCTTTGTCCTGCATGCAGAGGTCAACAGTGTGATTGTGATAAGTGTAATGAGTGTAGGGAGTAGTCTGCCTCCCAGTGGGAGATGTTTGGACGACGGCAGAAGAAGAAGTCTAAGCGGGATATTTCTCCTTCGAAGGTTCCTTCGAAGGGGGAAAAACCTAAGGCCTCTTCTTCCATCTCCCGACCCTCCTCCGAAGCTCCTACTCATTCGGTCTCTTCCGAGGAACCATCGAGTAGTAGCGTAGACCAATTTGATGTTGGTCAACCCCGGTCCTCGAGAGATGGTGTTGCTTCCCCTAGCAAAGCGGCCCCACCTCTTCCCCTGAGTGAGGGCTTGTTACTAACTTCCTTTTGTTCCGTAACTGAAATACAAACCACGCTATTTAATATGGGTAATTACTTTCAGTGTAGCTGAAAGGACGAGCCATTAGAATTTTAACGAGGGTTTACTACCCCACCGCTAGTTAGCGAGGGGTAGGGAGGGTAGCTTGCTACCCTCCCCCCTCACACCTGTGTGGTAAGTTCACTTTGCTATCGGCTCGGGTGCTAGACGGACGTGTCCACTGTCACCCTCGCCTTCACGACAGCCCACACACACCTTGTGCCTTTATTGTAGGGGTCAATGGTGTAATAGTGGTAATGTATGTGTTGAATGTAGGGAGTGGTCTACCACCCAGTGGGAGAGGTTTTCCCGGCGCCGGAAGAAGAAGTCCAAACGGGATATTTCTCCTTCAAAGGTTTCTTTGAAGAAGGAAAATCCTAAGGACTCTTCTTCCATGGCCCAAACCTCCTCCGAAGCTCCCACTCGATCGGCTTCTCTCGAGAGGCCGTCGAGTGGTAGCGTAGGCCGTATTGTTGTTGACCGATCTCGGGGTTTGTGAGAGAGAGTTGCCTCCCATAGCTAGGCAGTTCCTCCCCCTCCCCCGGGAGAGGATTTAATTGTTTCTCCTAATATAAATGTGAGTAATAATGATCTTTTACAGCTTTGGACTTCCTTGGGGCTTCAGGGCTCGCCCTCCAAGGAAGCCCTGTTTTGACATGATCTGGTTGGGAGCAGCTGTCAAACAGTCACCGACGGTAGCAGAGGTTGACCCTCCTGTCTATCGTCGAGGCTGTTGTGGTAGAGGCTTCCAATGAGAGTTTGTTCTGTAACTGAAATACAAACCACGCTATTTACTTGGGGTAATTACTTCGGCATAGCTGAATGACGAGCCATTAGAATTTTAACGAGGGTTTACTACCCTACCGCTAGTTAAAGGGGGGTAGGGAGGAGTAGCTAGCTAACCCTCCCCCCCCTTCACACACACCAGTGAGTGCTTCACTTTACTTTTGGCTCGGGCGGAGAACAGACCTGTCTGCTCTCTCCCTCGCTTTGACTGCCATTAATCTGTTTTTGCTTTTTCTTCCTCACAGTGTGTTTGAAGTTGGCCTCTACTGATTATGCGTACGTGCCCTGAACTTCCTGGGCCGCCCTTGTGGGACTTTTATGTCGGCGGTCGACACCGATCCCCACACCTTGTGTCCTCATTGTAGGGGCCAACGGTGTGATAGCGGTAATGTATGTATCGAATGTAGGGAGTGGTCTCCCTCCCAGTGGGAGAGGTTTGCCTGGCGCCGGAAGAAAAAGTCTAAGAGGGATCTTTCTCCTTCAGAGGCTTCTTTGAAAAGAGAAAATTCCAAGACTTCTTCTTCCGTAGCCCTTTCCTCCCCCGAAGCTCCCCCTCGAGCGATCTCTTCCGAGAGGCCGGCGAGTGGTAGCGTAGACCGTATTGCTGTTGACCGATCCCGGGGTGCGGGAGAGGTAGTTGCCTCCCATAACGAGGCGGCTGCCCCTCCTCCCCCGGAGGAGGATATGAACAATGATTTATCTGTCAATAACAATGAAACCCTGTTTGACATGATCAAACTTGGTGCAGCTGTCAAACAATCGCCAACTACAGCAGGGATAGATCCTCTGTCTGTTGTTGACGTTGTTGTGACGGAGGCATCTCGTGGGTCTAGTCAAACCACCGTTCCTGTTGCTGAGGTAGCTGAAGGCTTAGTTTCCCCCTCCGAATACCTTTCGAGGGAGGGACTAAGTCCTACGGTCTCTCCTGCCGGTGATTCTCCCCCGCGGGGGAGTTCACTCTCAGAGACTCCTCTTCAGAGGCCCTACGATGGTCAGCTTGCTGACCCCACGACCCCTCGTGGGCGTATAAGGCGGAGGGCTCGTCCTCCCCTTCGCCGTAGAGGTCTTCCTTCCCCTCACAAGGGAGTTAGGAGGCGCCTCTTCGGCTCGTCGTCCCCACAGTCCTCTGCGGAGGAGACGACTCGCCGTTCGCCGATCCTGCCAGCTACCACCTTAGACCTCTCCGGGGATTGTTCGCGATCCCCTCCGGAGGAAGGTCGTCCTTCGGGACCCTGTGACCAGTCTCCGAGAGAATTCCCTCCACGTCACGAGCTACTCAAACAACCACACGCCAACATCTTTCACAAAGCCGTAGCTCCGCTTCGACTTCATGCCTGGAGACTATCCAGCATCTCCTCACGGAGAGAGAATTTTCGCAACAAGTTGTGAGCAGGATGTCTGGTCACCTGCGCAAGTCATCCGCAGGGGTCTACCAGGCGAAGTGGCGAGTCTTCTGTGGTTGGTGTCGTGGAAGGGGTATCTCTCCACTCGATGCCACTATTCCAGCAATAGCGGAGTTCCTCATGTATTTGCGGGAGGAAATGCGCCTTTCAGTCCTGGCAGTGCATGGCTATCGCTCATTTTAAGTCTTGCCTTCAGGCTTAAAGGAATGGACATTTCTTCCTCGCTGGAACTTTCCCTTCTCATACGAAGTTATGAACTTACCTGCCCTCAGTCGGAAGTGAGACCTCCTCCATGGAACGTGGTTCGAGTTCTCAGTTGTCTGAAGAGACCTCCCTACGAACCATTACGCCAGGCTTCAGATCACCACCTTACCTGGAAGACGGTTTTCCTGCTAGCATTGGCCTCGGCCAAGCGAGTCAGTAAACTGCATGGTCTCTCGTACGACATCGCCCATTCAAGGGGATGGGGGGAGGTAACGTTCAGCTTCGTCCCTGAGTTTGTTGCCAAGACTCAGATTCTGGGAGTGCCGGACCCTAGGTTCGACTCTTTCCAGGTTTCGAGTCTTCGTTCTGTAACAGATGACCCAGACCATCTCCTACTATGCCCAGTGAGGAGTCTGAGGTTGAATCTTAAAAGAACAGCTGCAGTTCGTCCCCAGGTGCAAGCCTTGTTCGTGAGCACTGGGAAAACGAAGAGGAGGGTCACCAGGAATACTATCTCAGCCTGGATTCGCAAGGTAATACATCTGGCTTTAAATCCTGACCCTTCTCCGTCACGTCGCCCTAGAGCGCGTGATGTCAGGGGCATAGCTACGTCCCTGGCCTTCAAGAAAAATTATTCAGTGACGCAGGTCCTACAAGCTGGGGTGTGGAAGCGTCAGACCACCTTCACGGCTCAATACCTGCAAGACGTGACACACAGGAGGCTCAATACGTTCTCTATCTGCCCTGTGGTGGCTGCACAACAGCTGGTCTAACCTCAGGCTCCTTAATGGACAAGTAGCAGAAGGTTGAGGGCATTGTTACCTGGTTTTAGTCTGCTTGAATGAAAAGATCTGTCTGGCCCTTATTCTTTTCTTCATCCTCTCCTCCCTTGGAGAAAGCAGCATCCTGGGTTCTCTGCACAGCTGACCTCGAACCACTGCAGGTAAACCATGCTCCCTTGTGTTCCTAGTATTAAGTGTAATACTGTCATGTCCCCATACCCTGACAAGGTGGTATTGGGAGAGTCCTAGCCTAGATTACCATCTGAAGAACTCCAGGTCAACTTCCTAGGATGAGTCACTTCCTCATCTTCACACACAGCTTATGTAGGCCGCAGCAGTTTCACAGCATGCTAGCGAGGAGCAGGGACTCCTTATTTCTTGAGTACTTACACACTCGAATATGGAGTCCCCGGGCAAGCCAGAGGCGGTATGGCAGGGACTTACCTCCCTACCTAAGGGTTGAGTCACCCCATGTAAATAGCGTGGTTTGTATTTCAGTTACGGAACAAATGACAAATTCGTAGATAATTTGTATTTTTCCTAACTATACAAACCTTAGCTATTTACACATATTTGCCCACCAGCCCTGTCCCCCAGGATAAGTCCTACCTCTAAGCAAAGTGAAGCACTCACTGGTGTGTGTGAGGGGAAGGTGGTGGTTAGCTAGCTACCCCTCCCTACCCCGCTAACTAGCGGTGGGGTAGTAAACCCTCGTTAAAATTCTAATGGCTCGTCATTCAGCTACGCCGAAGTAATTACCACGTGTAAATAGCTAAGGTTTGTATAGTTAGGAAAAATACAAATTATCTACGAATTTTTCATGTTCAAACCTCTGCTCCTGTTATAGCTGAAGGCTTAGCTTCCCCCTCCGAACATCTTTCAAGAGAGGTGATTCTTCCCCCTCGGGAGAGTTCACTGACAGAGACTCCTCTTCGGAGGACTGCCGATGGTCTGCCTGCTGCTCCCAGAGGACGTTTAAGACATAAGGCTTGCCTTCCTCTTTGTCGCCGAGGTCTACCTTCTCCTCACAAAGGTGTTAGGAGGCGCCTCTTCGGGTCTTCATCCTTGCAGTCCGCCGCAGAGGAACCTCTTCCTTCAGCGACCGTTCCTGCTACTTCTTTGGACCTGGACCTCTCCGCAGATCGTTCGCGATCTCCTTCTCCTGCCAGACCTGCTGACCTTCCTTCGCCCTTCCTGGCTGCAGATGCGCTGTGGGCGCCCACCCATCCCGTTATCCAACGGGGACCGGTCGCTTCGGGGCAAAAGGGGCTTTCACACATTGTGTGAAAGTCCCTTAAGCGCCAGGTATCCCCTGTGCGCCAACGATCTCCTGCGCGCCAGGACGCTACTGCATGCCAGCGCGCTACTGCTCTCAAGCGCTCGCTGGTTGCAGACACGTCTCGCCAGCGCTCACCTGCACGCCCACGATCTCCTGTACGCCCACGATCTCTTGCTCACCCGGCAATTCCAGAGATCTCCTGCTCGCCAGCACACCACTACCCGCCCTCAGCCTGATGCGTGCCATGCACGCCCACGGTCTCCTGCTCGTCAGCGCTCTCCTGTTCGTCAGCAATCTCCTGTGCGCCAGCGCTTTCCTGCTCGCCAGCGCTCGCCTGCGCGCCATCGTTCGCCTGCTCCCCCACGATCTTCGTATCTGGGTTCCAGAGGGAAGACTTCTTCCTCCCCTGCTCGCCAGCGCTCCACCGATCGCCGACGCGCCACCGGATCTCGCCTGCTTGCCATCCCACGCCTATGCGCCATCGCGCACCCACTGCTAGAACTACGGTTTCAGATGAGCGCCCTCCTGCGCGCCCGCGTGCTAGGGATGTTTCCCCTGCGCGCGCGCGTCCACCAGCTTCACCCTTACGGGCCCTTCGGGATCATGTGGCTACACACCGTCTGAGGTCTCCGGAACGCGCACCTGTGCGCCATCGCTCGCCCACGCGCCAACGCGCGCCTTCTCCCACGCGTCAACGCTTGCCCGCGCGCCATCGCTCGCCCGCGCGCCCTCGCCATTGCCCCTGCACGCGCGAGCGATCGCCCGCACCCAATCCAGGCAATAACCTATCGCGCGAACGCCAGTGGGATGCCCAGCGCGATTCACAGCGCGTTCCCACACAAGAGGCTGCAGGACAACGCGCGGTCAGGTCGCCCTCATCCCCCCCCCCCGGTAAGCGCAGGACGACGTGCTCAACAGAGGGAGTAAAATCTCCGGACAGGTCAAGGAACGTTTCTTCCACGGCTTCTTCTTTTCAGGCAGACCCTGTTGTAGTTTCCACTCTTGCGATCCCCTTCCCTCCAGAGGGTGTGTCTGACAGCGTTGCTGTCAGTCGGCAGCCCTGGTTTGGGCGCTTGATCAGAGCGGTTGCACAGGCTTTCAAGCCCGCTTTCTCTGAACTAGGCCTCAAATCAGCGGCAATCTCGGCCCCCCTGAAGAGGAAGAGAGGAGTGGACAACGTGCTAACTTCTCCTAGGGCGAAACTGGCTCCTCGGAAGTCTTTGAGGAAGGCTCCCTCCCCCCCAGACTTTCTCTCCCTCCCCTGTGGACGAGGATTTCCCGTCCCCAGGGGATTCACGTGAGGTGAGACGTTTTCCCATCGCACTAATGGGAGAAACCCCACCTCACGCTGAGAAGTCTTCCCGGGTGGAGGTGGAGAAGAGCCCCCCACCATCTTTGTTGGAATCCTGCATCCCTCCCAGGAGGGAGTCAAAGGACTCCAAGACAATTCCGAAATCATCTTCGAGGATCAGACCAGAGCCAGCTAAGCCCGCAGAGAACGTCCGCGAGTCCCCCCAAGAAGAGCCTTTGGGGACTGGAGACCTTGCTGCTAGTCCATCAGGAGGAGAGCTGCAAGAGTCGGAACATGCCTTCTGGCAAGTTCTGACTCTGATGAGGAACCTTAACAGATTCGCGGATCCAGAGATTCCTCCTCGAGAGGGCAAGGACACGGTTCTGGACCGAGTCTTTGGTACCCAGAAGCCCCCTAAAACCAGCGTGGCTTTGCCTTAGTCCCACGGGGTTAAGAGTGCCAGAGATGAGGTCGAGAGCCAGCTCTCCGAGCTTGCCTCCTCCAGCCGTTCCAGTGCCGGAAACAAACTCCTCCCACCTCCTCATGGAGGAGTCCTGTTTAGCTCTTCCCCTCCACCACTTGGTGGAAGAGCTCTCCAGGGGAGTCCCTCTTGTGAGTCTCTCCAACCGGCCAGTGTTGTTCTCGGCCTCGGAGATCCTCAGCCAGGAGAAGGTAGCGAAGTGTGCCATGCAGGCAACTTCGTGGCTGGATATATGGCTAGGGTCTCTTGGCATCCTGATATGATCCGAAGACTTGTCTAAGGAGAGTACCAGGAAGGCCTTGGAGACCTTCCTTCTTTCAGGCACTCATACCTTCGAGTTTCTAGCCCACCAAGTCTCGAACTTGTGCGCTAATTCTATCCTGAAACGCCGAGATACGGTGTCTGAAAGTTTTAACTCGAAGGTCCCCAGCACCGAGGTCAGTAGGCTCAGACATTCTTCCCTTTTGAGGAGTAGCCTGTTTGAGCCGAAAGATGTAGAGCAAGCGACTGAGAGGTAGAGGAAGTCCAACCAGGACTCTCTCCTCCATAGGGCTTTAACATCAAAGCCCTATAAACCTCCAGCACCTCAACAACCTCGCCCCACAAAGACAATGAAACCGGCAGTAGCAGCAAAGGCAACGGTGTCCAAGCAGCCCTTTCCTGTCAAAGACAAGAGAGGCAAAAAGTTCTCCAGGGGAGGCAAAAATCCTAGGGGGAGTGGCCGAGGCCGCAAACGCTAGGATCGGCAATCCCCCTGTACGTCCACCAGTGGGGGGATGCCTTTAAAGTTGCGCAGACAGGTGGCAGCAACTCGGGGCCGATTCCTGGACGATCTCTGTGATCGGCCAAGGATATCGCGTCCCGTTCATAACATCTCTACCTCCCCTGACAGCGAATCCAGTGTCGTTGAGCTCTCTTGCCATGGGATCGGCAAGGGGGCAAGCCCTTTGGGCAGAAGGCGAGACCATGTTGAAGAAGGGTGCTCTCCAAGAGGTCGTTGACGGGTCCCAGGCTTCTTCAGTCGACTCTTTCTTGTAAAGAAGGCGTCTGGAGGCTGGAGACCAGTCATCGACCTCTCAGCTCTGAACAGGTTTGTCAAGCAGACCCCGTTCAGCATGGAGACGGCAGACATGGTCAGACTCGCAGTGAGACCGCGAGACTTCATGTGTACACTGGATCTGAAGGACGTGTACTTCCAGATCCCAATCTTCAAGGAAGTACTTAAGTTGTTCCGTAACCAAAATACAAACCACACTATTTACATTGGGTTTACTTTCGGCGTAGCTGAAATTGACGAGCCATTAGATTTTAACGAGGGTTTACTACCCCGCGCTAGTTACCAGGGGTAGGGGTAGGGGTAGCTTGCTACCCCTCCCCCCCTCACACACCGGCGAAATGTCTCACTTCATTTTTGGCTCAGACGATGGACAGACATGCCTGTCTTCATCCTTGCTTGGCAGCCATTATTTGTTTTGTCTTTACTTAATCACTTACTTTTCTTATACTCAATATATATGTAAACATTTTTTCGTGTTTATGTATATATTTGAGTATAGAAATCAGTAAGTTCCCTTTTCAGAGTTCGTGCTTGTGTGTGTAGTGTACGATATCTCCATGGAGCCCTCGGCAGTTAGGCCACCACGGTGTAATTTCATGGGTCGCGATCGAGTTTGACTACGGTGTCTCTCTCTCTCTCTTGAGGTCGTTCACCCTTTACTACGTTTTACCTTTACTACGTCTGAGTAGCTTCCTTCCCGTGTGGGTGGGGTTGCTACGCTGTACATTTTGTTTCAATTAGTTTATGAATCTAATTGTATTTGTTGACTTTTCAGTTTTTGTAGAACGATTCCTTTCGGGGTTTTTGTTCTTCATTTAGTGAACATTCATATTTAAATTACATAATTACATAATTACGTAATTATGATTGTTATAATTCTGTGTTTGTTACAACTCTCCTTCCGTAAGTGTAAGTGATTTTGAGGGCACGTGACTGTTGTGTAATTCTTGTGTTCTTTTCCCTCGGGATTCCTCTTCGGAGTCTTCCCGGGGGAATGAATGTTAACTATTGATTTTTGTTTTTTATTTTTCACAGTTAACAATCTAGTTTCGTTTCTGTGATGTGGCAATGAAGCGAGATGTCTTGTTGGGGCCTGGGGAATCTGCTGTTGCTGCCTCCCCTATAGATCCTCGTCAGGGGGGTGTCTCCTTCTCCTGGAAGTGCTCCCGTGACGACTGACAGCTCTCCAGTTCATTTTAGAACACTCAGGAGGATCGCCTCCTTGGGTGGGTAACTTCCCTTCCGAGGGAAGTTTTCCCAACCAGGCTTGAGTTTTATCCCTTGGGGGGGAACTCCTCTTGCCTTTTTTCGTGCAACTATGCTCTTGGTGCTGAGCGGTCGCACCTGCAGTTACGCTCAAGGGGCTGAGCAACTGTAGGAGCCCCTCTTCGGAGGATTGCTCATTGACCCGTCTCTTCTATGAAGTATTCCTCTTTCGTTCGCGAGGGAGGACACTCATAGAGACTCCTCTTCGGAGGATTCTTCTGCTGATGTTGCTGAAGGCTCAGTCCCCTTCGGGGGGCTTCCGAGCCCTACGGTCTCTCCTGCGAGTACTTCTCCCCCGGGGGGGAGTTCACCACAGAGATTCCTCTTTGGAGGACTCCGTCTGCTGTTGTTGCTGAAGGCTCAATCCCCTTCGGGGGGCAGCTGAGCCCTACGGTCTCTCCCGCGAGTGCTTCTTCCCCGAGGGGTAGTGCACCACAGAGACACCTCTTCGGAGGCCTCCGTCTGCTGTTGTTGCTGAAGCCTCTGTCCCCTTCGGGGGGCAGTTGAGCCCACGGTCTCTCCTGCGAGTGCTTCTCCCCTTGGGGGGGGGGGAGTTCACCACAGAGACTCCTCTTCGGAGGACTCCTCCTGCTGTTGTTGCTGAAGGCTCAGTTTCCCTTTGGGGATAGCTGTTGCCTACGGTCTCTCCTGCAAGTGAATCTTCCCCTCGGGGGAGGTCACGTTCAGAGACTCCTCTTCAGAGGTCGGAGGGTGTTGCACCTGTCCGAGGTCGTCTTCATCTTTGTTCGACGTTCTACGCAGAGGACCCTCCTCGACGAGTACCGACCGTTGCTGCTGCTTCTCCTGCCAGATCTTCTAGTCTTCATCTCCGTTCCTGGACGCAGATGCGCAGTGGGCGCCAACACACCCTGTTTACAACGGGCACCGGTACCTTCGGGTCTAAGGGGCTTATTCCACAGTGTGGGTAAGTCCTTAAGTGCCAGGTTTTTCCTGCGCGTGGGCGCTAGCGCTCGCCTGCTGTGGACCACGTTCTCCGGTAGCTGAGTCTCGCCATAGATCTTCTTCCTGCTTGCCAGCGCTCATCTGTCCTTCTGGGTGCCAGCTCTCTTCAGTGCTCACCTGTCCTTCTGTGCGCCAGCTCTCTTCAGTTCGCCAGCGCACATCTGCACTCCATTTCCTGCTACGCGCCAGTGGGCGCCAACAGTTTTCCTGAAACGCCCAGGATCGCCTGCTTGGCAGCTCGCATCAGCGCTCGCCTTCCTGATGCACCTGCGCGCCTTCTGATTAGCGCAATGCACGCTAACGTTCGCCCTCTCGCCCACGATCTATCAGACCTGGGCACAGGCAAGAAGTCTTCCTGTCGCCTTCTCGCCGTCAACCTTCTCTAGTCTTTTACGCGTCAGCGATCTCCTATGCGCCTGCGCACTAGCGTTTTCAACGCACCACCGCTCGCCAACGCTCCATCGATTGCCAACGCGCCATCGCTTGCCAACGCGCCATCGCTTGCCAAACGCACCATCGCTTGCCAAACGCGCCATCGCTTGCCAAACGCGCCATCGCTTGCCAACGCGCCTTCACTCGCGTTTGGGCCATCGCTCGCCAAGACGCGCCATCGCCCGTCAACGTGCCATCGCCCGCCTACGCGCCATCGATCTCTCGGCCGCCTGCGCTCGCTCTCGCGACCGCGCGCCCACGTGCCCACGCGATCACACGCCCACGTGCCCGCGCGCATGCGTGCCCGCGCGCATGCGTGCCCGCGCACATGCGCACCCATGTTCGCCCGCAACCAACGGTGTTCCACCGCGCAGGCGCCAGCGCGATTCCTGCCAGTAAGCCATTGCTTGCCAACGCGCCGTCGCTCGCCTACGCGTCATCGCTCGCCTGCGAACTATCGGATTCCGACCGCCAGCTCTCGGCCTTCCAACCATGCTCGCCCTCCTGCTGCGCTTCCTCGCACACTTTCGTCTGCACGCCCACGCGCTTGCGTGCCCGCGCACGGGCGCTTCCACGTTCGCCCACGCGCGAACCATTGATTTACCATCGCGCAAGCTCCAGGGCAATTGCGACCGCGATTCCCGTCTGGGTTTTGCAACACGGGCAACTTGGCGAGTCTTCTGGAGCGCGTATTTCCAGAACACGGTCTTCACCGCGTAAACGCAGAACATGGCACGTGCAAGAGCAGGAAGAATCTTCAGGGAGGTCTGAGCAACATTCTTCTTTCCAGAACCTGGTTTAGCCCTTCCTCCTCACCATTCTCTGGAAGGGTCTTCCCAGGGAGTTTTTCTTTCGAGATTTCTCCGTCGGGCAGGGGGTGACTGGTTTAGCCCTTCCTCTTCACCATTTCGTGGAAGGGGCTTACCAGGCCTTTCCCTCCCCGGTTGTGACCCGAGGTTTTTGTACAAGGAAGCTCCAGGAAGATCATGGGTACTTTCCTTCTCTCGGGCTCAAGCACCTTTGCATTCCGTCGCCAAGTTTCGAACTTGCAGGCAAACTCGATGTTGGAGTATCTAGACGCAGTGACCGAGGGCTTCCTCTCAGGAGTCCCACCCGTGGATGTCAACAAGCTCAGACACTCTTCCATCCTTGGGAAGAGCTTGTTTGAGCCCAAGGACAGAGAAATGGACAGCTGTTGTGCGGAGGATGTCGAATTCCGTTTTCACTCTTCCAAGGCGCTTACTTACAGATCCTGCAAGCCTCCGACGCCTCTTCATTCGGCCTCGTCAGCCTAGGTTATCGAAACCGGCTACGGCGGCTAAGGCAAGGTGTACAATAGCAGTCCCCTCCTGTCAGGGACAGGTAGGACGGGAAGTTCTTCTGGGGAGGCATAATCCTAGAGGGAGCGGCAGAGCTCACAAACTCTAGGATTGGCAACCCCCCTTGCAGGTCTCACGCTGGGGGGATGCCTAAGGTTACTCGTCCGGATAACAGCTTCCCGATGCTGATTCCTGCACGATCTCCACGTTCAGCCAAGGATATCACGCCTCGCTCTTAGCATCTCTCCTCCACTGTCAGCGAATCCAGTATCTCTGAGCCTCTATGCCATGGGTCGGCAAGAGGTTTGCCCGTTGGGCAGAAGGAGCCATGCTTTATGAGAAGGTCCTCCATAGGGTCGTCGATGGCTTCCCCCCCCCCGGCTTCTTCAGTCGATCCTTTCTTGTAGGAAAGCATCTGAGACGGGAGTTCCGTCGTTGACCTCTCAGCTCTGATCAAGTTTGTCAAACAAACTTCGTCCAGCGTGGAACAGCAGAGTCGATCAGACTGGTAACGAGACCTCAAGACTCCTTATGCCCTGGATCGGAGGGACGGGTACTTCCAGGTCCCATTCCATCCATCTTCCAGGAAGCACTTGGAATTCAGCCTAGACTACAGATGTTCCTACTTAAGATGCTGTGTGGCGATCCTGCCACAGCATCGCAGGTTTTCACCAGAGAACTCTCCCTGCTTTCCTCATGGCCACTCAGGAGCAGGCTTCCGCCTCCTTCGCTTTTTGGAGGTCTGGCCAACTCCGGTAGTCTCGGGTTCGACCTTCTTCAACATCGGGACAAGCTTCCGGGACTTTACCAAGAGTGAGGGATCATGGTAATTTGCTAGGAGCCTTCTCTACTTCTGCCTCAACATCTGGAATATCTAGCCATGATATTGACTCCTTCTCCGAGCCTTCCCTTCAGTTGACTGTGGCGAGGCTGAGGAGAGTCGCAGAACCTTTTCTCAGTCAAGGAGAGCTTTCAGCCCTATCTTGGAACGTTTCCTGGGTCTTCTTTCTTCATTGACCCGTCTACGTCCCGAACGGGCGCCTCAGGGTAAGTTCCCTGTTAGGCGGCCCAAGTTTCGGGGGAATCAAAGCAATGATTAACCGGACTTTCTGGCCCCTATGGGACCAGCGGAACGATTAGACCTGCAATGGGTGTTGACCTGTGGAACCTCTTGTTTGGGAGTGGATATTCTCGTCCTTTCCCCGCATTTGATGCTGTTCTCGGACTCGTCAAAGAAAAGGGGGAGGGGGGGCAGATTCCGGTTCAGGCCTGTGGTCAGGACCTGAAGGGTACCTCCTCATCATTCAGGTAGGCTTAGAGGCCGTAGTCTGGCCCTTCTACAGATCCTACAGATCCTGCCAAGTCGCTCCGTACGCGACACTCCATGGTACTGGCGTGTTCTAACCAGCAGGGAGGTACATTTTCACACTTTCGCATCTTGCAGTAGGGATACTGAGATGATCCGAAGTCCACTCGATATTGCTATCGGCTCGCTCATTCCGGGCAGGGGAATGTTCTCTCCGACAATCTGAGCAGAGCCTCACAGATAGAGAGCACCTGGGGGTCTTTGGCCTCTAGTAACCAGCAAGTCCTGGCCTGGGGGACCTGATCACGACACCCTGGAACTTCAAGCTTCCGCTGTACTTCCCCCCCAGTCTCAGACCCCAAGACTCTTTGGCAAGATGCTTTTCGGTGACGGTGGGACAGCGTTGACGCCTACGTCTTCCCACTATTGTTGTCTGTTGAGGAGGGGTCTCAACGAGACCAGGTTGTCTGTCAACCTTTCGATGGCCGTGAGAGCTATGCTGCGACTATACGCAGTACGGTTTCCGGACCTTCTGCATCCCCTGTCGGAACTCCCGGGAGAACTTCTTCCACGACATAGGCTACTCAAACAACCACACTACAACATCTTACACAAGCAGTAGCATCGCTTCGGCTTCACGCCTGGTGACACTACGCCGCCGCCTCATGAAGAGACAATCCGCAACAGGCGCGGAGCGGAGGTCGCGTCACCTGCGATAGTCATCCGCAGGGGTCTACCAGGCGAAGTGGAGAGTCTTCTGTGGTTGGTATCGTGGGAGAGGTACCTCTTCCCTTGAGGCCTCTACTCCAGCAATAACGGAGTTATTGCTTATCGGCGGGAGGAAACTCGTTTCCGCTCTCGGCAGTGAAGCCTATCGCTCAGCCTTTCCCTGGCCTTCAGGCTGAAAGGAATGGGGTTTTTCCTTCCCGCTGGATCTTTCTTCGCTCATGCGAAGCTAGGAACGTACCTGCCCCAGTCAGAGTGAGACCTCCTCCATGGAGCATGGTTCGGACTCTCAAGTCCCTTGAGATCTTCTTACGACCCATTACGTCAGGTCTCTGATCGTCGTCCGTCTTGGAGGACGGTGCTCCTGCTCGCTCTAGCCTCGGCCAGTGTAAGCAATCTTCATGGTCTCGTACGACTCCGCCCTTTCAAGAGAGTAGGGGGAGGTAACATTCAGGTTCGCTCCTGAGTTGTTTTCTAGACTCAGAATCTTGGAGTCCCGGACCTTCGGTCCGACTCCTTCAAGATTTCGAGTCTCCGTTCTGTATCAGATGACCCAGACCTTCTCCTTCTTGCCAGTAAAGGAACCGAGGGATTATCTTTGAGAACAGCTGCAGTTTGTCCTCACGTGCAAGCCCGGTTTGGGAGCACAATAAGGACATGGGAGAGTCACCAGTATACCTTTTCAGCTCGGACTCAAGGGCATTCATCTCGACCTGAATCCAGACCCTCCCCCGTCACGTCGCCCTACAGCACGATGTCGGATACATCGCAACGTCCCTCGCCTTCAAGAAGAACTACTCTGTGATTCAGGTGCTACAAGCTGGAGTCTGGAAGCGTCTAATAACCTTCGCAGCCCACTTCCAGCAGGACGTGACCCACAGGAGTATCGATACGTTTCTATCGCTCTGTGGTGGCTACACAACAGCTGGTCTAACCTCAGGCTCCTTTTTGGACAGGTAGCAGAAGGTTGAGGGCATTGTTACCAGGTTTTAGACTGCATGAACTGAAGAAGTATGTCTGGCCCTTACTTCTTTCTTCATCGTCCCCTCTACTGGGGAAGCAGCATCCTGGTCTCTGCATAGCTGACCTCAAACCTCTGCAGGTAAACCATGCTTCCTTGTGTTCCGAGTATTGAGTCAATACTGTCGCGTCCCCCATACCCTGACGAGGTGGTATTGGGAACGTCCTACCCAGAGTTCCTTCTGGAACTCCAGGTCAACTGCCTAGGATGGGTCACACTTTCTTCCTTCACACACAAGCTTATGTAGGCCACACGTTTCCTTGCGGAGTAAGGAACTTGTGAGGTGCAGGGACTCCTTTTTTCGAGTGCGACTCACTCGGATTCTGAGTCCCCAGGTAAGCCAAAGCCAGTATGACTGGGGACTTTCCACCCTTCCTAAGGGGTAAGTCACCCAATGTAAATAGCTTGGTTTGTATTTCGGTTACGGAACAAATAACAAATTCGGAGATAATTTGTATTTTTCCTAACCATACGAACCTTAGCTATTTACACATATTTGCCCGCCAGCCCTGTCCCCCAAGTCAAGTCCTACCTATAAGTGAAGTGAGACATTTCACCGGTGTGTGAGGGGGAGGAGGGGTAGCAAGCTACCCCTCCCCCTACCCTTGCTAACTAGCGCGGGGTAGTAAACCCTCGTTAAAATCTAATGGCTCGTCAATTTCAGCTACGCCGAAAGTAAACCCAATGTAAATAGCTAAGGTTTGTATGGTTAGGAAAAATACAAATTATCTCCGAATTTGTCATATTCAGCCTAGACAACAAGATCTACCAGTTCAAAGTGCTGTGTTTCGGTCTCTCCACAGCACCTCAGGTTTTCACCAGTGTGTTCACCCAGATATCTTCGTGGGCACACAGGATCGGCACCGTCTCCTCCGTTATCTGGACGACTGGCTGATCCTAGCAGACTCGGAGTCAACCCTTCTTCAACACCGAGACAAACTTCTGTGAATTTGCCAAGATCTAGGGATCATGGTAAATCTTGAGAAGTCTTCTCTGCTTCCTACCCAAAGACTGGTATGTCTAGGCATGATATTGGACACCAATCTCCATAAAGCCTTCCCATCAGACGACAGGATAGCAAGGCTAAGGAAGGTCGCAAGTCCTTTCCTTAGACGAGACGAACTCCCAGCCCAATCGTGGTTACGTCTCCTCGGCCATCCCTCACCCTTGGCCCGTCTAGTTCCCAACGGTCGTCTCAGAATGAGATCTCTGCAATCGCGACTCAAGTCTCGGTGGAGTCAAGGACACGATTCCCCGGACGTCTTGATCCCTATAGGTCTCGCGGAACGGACAGACCTTCAGTGGTGGGTGGCAGACGAGAACCTACGAAAGGGAGTGGATCTTCTCGTTCTCCCCCCGGATTTGATGCAGTTTTCGGACGCCTCAAAGAAAGGGTGGGGAGCCCACGTTCTGAACTACAGGACCTCAGGCCTGTGGTCAGAATCGGAAAAGTGCCTCCATATAAATCTGCTAGAAATAAAGGCCATTTTTCTGGCCCTTCAACAGTTCCAACAGCACCTGGCGGGTCACTCTGTGGTGGTGATGAGCGACAACACCACAGTAGTGGTTTACATCAACAAGCAGGGAGGTACCTTTTCAGAACAGCTATCCCATCTTGCCCTCTTAATGAGAGAATGCCTTGATGTAGTCATTGAGCTTCAACACGGCATTTCATTCCCGTGCTGAATCTTGGTGACGGGCAAGAGGGCTCTCGAACTTCGGGAAATTGCTCCCCCAGTTCGAATCTAAATTTCTCTCTTTCATCTTTTTCTTCCTCTTTATATGGCTTCAACCTTCTCCTAATATTATAAACTTTCCTTCATGTTGCTGTCCCAACCCTATGAGTAAAATTTCCCATATGTATGTGTATATATTTACATATATATGTGTGTTTATTATTTTTTTTTCTCCTTTTTATGGCATGGATGTTTCTACATCTGTTATTGCCACTTGGGCGGATGTTTATACATCCGGTATTGCTGCCTGCTTTGATGAATGGGAAAGGTGTCACGGTTGGGAGGTGTTTGTGCTCAAAGCTATATGTGAGAGTATTGGATGATCTCAGCCATCCCGAAGATGGTTTGGACCTTTTTGGCGGAACTATTCTCAAGTGTTGGGTCTTCGGAATCCAGGGGGATCCAACGCTTGGGGCAGGACTCTCGGCTTTTGGCCGGAAGCCCGTCATTACAGATATGGGGAGGATGATTCCATAGTTTCTTGGTCTCAGTCCTAACAGGCGGGTTCAGCTTACACCTGTGCCTCTATATCTGTTTTGATGCTATCCTTCGGGTAGGGTATGGAGTGGACCATCTGGGAAGTATGCTCTTACTGTGCCGGTAGTGGAGAGTGTAAATTTCTTTCCCAACATGTGATGCCTTAATGTTCTCAAGCAGGTAAATCAAACTTCAAAAAATCACTCTTCTCTCTTCTTTTTTATGATGGATTCTTGTGAAAATGACCCCACCTCCCCTGGATATGCTGACTCGCCCCCGGCACTGTTGACGACCTCTGGCAATTCATTTAAAGAAAACTCCGTTGACGACGTAGGAACTAAAAAGGACTATTCTTTAAACACTCGGAAAAAGGGTAATTTGGGCAACACAGGAAAATTGAATGTCCTGCACATTACCCAAATCCCATTAGAAACTAATTATGATATGCTACATAAAATATTTGAGTGTTATGGATTAATAAAAGAAATTAGAATGAAACTTCAAGATGATAATTGGGAACCTTGGTTATCATTTAATTGTCATGAGGAAGTATTTAATGCAAGCCGTAATATTGTTGATATTAAAGTAGGTAATATGAGTGTTAAGGGTGCTCTGTGTGATGGGGCACCTAAAGATCTAGATGTCTACAGACCAGCAGACTGGGCTGATAAAGATATAGAGGCAGATATGCCATCCCAAAGAAAGCCAAAACCACCAATGTGGCTTCTTGCTCAATCTATAGGAGGTACGGAAAATTATTTCAAGGTCTGCAAATTTCTTCAGAGGAAGGTAGGTACGATCGTACCTGGAGATATATCTCGATTCGGTAAGAAAAGTTACCTGATAAAGGCCAAGTCATATACACAGTCTGTTATACTGTCCAATTTGAAGACAGTAAATGATAATATAAAATTGGACATCAAACCCCATCTAAACTTCAGCTATGGAAGGGGAGTGGTTTTTAATAGGGATCTGTATGAATTTACTGAAGAAGAGATATTGACTATGTGTCCTCTATCAGTGTGGAAAGTACATAAAGTACCTGGAACATCAATGATTGTTCTTACTTTCCAGGATGCCGATGTACCTTCCCACATAGACATAGAAAATGAAAGGATCAGAGTTCAACCTTTCAAGCAAAAGCCACTGCAATGTTATAATTGCTTTAAATTTGGACATCCTTCCAAAGTTTGCAATAGTGAAAGAATTTGTATTACTTGCTCCAATATTTACCATGGGGAATGTACATTTGAGGCAAGGTGCTTAAACTGCAACTCTAATCATAAATCTAATGATAGGAGCTGCCAGTTTTATAAGTTAGAAGAGGCTGCCCTCAATAAATCAATTATTGAACATGTAAGCGTGGGGCATGCCAAGCGATTATTAAATAAATTAATACTTATGCAAAGACATTAAAAACAGGAGAAAAAGTTCCTCGGGAATCATCTCGCCCACCTACTACTGTAGGTAGTTCTCGAAAAAGGAATTCACCATCTATTGATAAAGTGCTGCATAAGACAAGAATATCTCCTCCTAAAGATTTATCATTGAGTATCAACCAAAAGACATTGCCCACCACTATCAAACCTTTGTCCCCCATTACAAAGGATAGTACTAACCTCTCCCAGGCCATATCCTTGCCTGATTTAATGGAGATTCCACCTGACACCAAGTTATCAGGTGTACCTGTAGTGGGGAAGGTACAAAAACCTGGTAACTCACAACCTACTAATCGTAAAAGAGAGAGACCTCCATCTTTCTCGCCCCCTTCCATAAGAAATACTAGAATTATGACATCAAATAAATATGATGTTTTGTCTGTTGATGTTGCCGATCAACCAGAAGATAATTTGAATAAATCAGAAATTCAAGTTGAGGTCCACCATCCCCCTCAACAAATAGATAAAAAAGATACAAAGAAAAACACCAACGTAAAACCCAACATAACAAGACCACCTCTGAAGAAACCTACAGGTAATAATGTTAGATTAAAAACTGCTAATGGGAAGACCTCATCCAAGATGTCTTCCAGAAATAATCGATAGTTTTCTCCTCCATTTTGCAATGGAACTGTCAGGGTTTGAGGGCGAAATATGAAGAACTTAAGCTCCTAATTCATGAGCATTCCCCCATAATTGTATGTCTACAGTAAAGTATGCTTGATTCTAACACTCCTAGTCCTCGCAAATATCTTAGTTATAGGACACCTTATGATAACGGAGTAGGGAGCCATGGCGGAAGTCTCATGTACATTCGTCGAGATGTTCCCCAAATACCCATGTCTATACGTACAACCCTGCAGGCAGTTGTTGTACAAATTGATATAGGGAGAAAATATACAATATGCTCTCTGTACTTACCTCCAAATGATAATATTTTATATGTTGATTTAGTAGAGGTCATTCAACAACTCCCTCAACCTTTTCTCTTACTGGGAGATATGAATGGTAGACATCCTTTATGGGGTGATATTTTAGCAAACACAAGGGGCAATATTATCTCATCAATTGTGGAGAATGAGGATGTGGGACTCCTTAATACAGGAGAGCCCACACACTTCCATGTTCAGACAGGTACTTTGTCATGCATTGACCTTTCAATTGCAAGCTCTAACTGCCTTCTTGATTTTGATTGGAGGACATTAGATGATTGGCATACTAGTGATCATGCACCAATCATTATAAACACCAACAAGGGTCCGCCTTTGCAAAGATCGCCACGTTGGAATCTAGACAAGGCAGACTGGGTTAAATTTTCCGAGCTAAGTGAAATCGAAGGGAGAGCAGAACAGTTTGAAAGTGTTGATGATGCCATAGACCTACTGAATGGAACTCTTCATACAGCAGGAGTCAATTCAATTCCCAAAACAACAGGGTTATTCAAACGACGACCAGTCCCGTGGTGGTCTTCAGAACTAACTGCACTCCACAGAGCCACAAGAAGATCTCTAACACGATTGCGTAGACGCAGAACTGATGAGAATTTAACTATGTACAAGAAATGTAGAGCACAGTTCCGTCGTGCCATGAAAGAAGCAATACGCCAGTCATGGATGTCTTTTGTTTCCTCCATTAACAGTAGAACACCACCATCTTCTGTGTGGAGGAAAGTAAAAAAGATAGCTGGCAAATTCACCCCCAACCCACCACCAGTGTTGAAGGTGAATGGCCAGTATGTAACTGAAGCAAATGAAGTTAGCAATGCCCTGGCTAATCATTTTTCAAATGTATCCAGCAAGTGTGAAGGAGCCCCTGGTCACCAGTATAGGAGCACTGAAGAAAAGAAAATTTTAAATTTTGCAACAAGAAGGGAAGAGTCGTATAATTCTCCTTTCACTGAAAGAGAATTTGATTCCGCACTTGCTCATTGCAACGATACAGCCCCTGGACCCGATGGAATTCCATATGCAATGATTAAACATGTACATTTTAATACAAAGCTATTTATTTTAAGCATTATTAATAGAATATGGCATGATCATAGTTACCCAAGTGTTTGGGAACTAGCCATTATTTTAGCCTTTTTAAAACCCGGTAAAGACAAGTTTTTAGCAGCAAACTATCGTCCTATTGCATTGACATCTTGTTTATGTAAAATCATGGAGAAGATGGTCAATGCAAGGCTGATATGGTACCTTGAAAAGAAAGGTATTTTATCACCGATTCAATGTGGATTCCGAAAAATGCACTCAACGACTGATGTGTTGATACGACTTGAGTCTTCTATTTGTTAAGCCTTTGCTTCCAAACAGCACCATGTTACAGTATTTTTTGACCTTGAAAAGGCATATGATACCACATGGAGATATGGTATTCTTAAAACCATTCATGAATTGGGATTGAGAGGAGAGCTGCCACTATTTATTCAGGCATTTCTTTCACGTAGAGTTTTTCAAGTGAGAGTTGGGGAAACTATCAGAGAGTAAGTGCCAGGAAGAAGGAGTTCCTCAGGGTAGTGTGCTGAGTGTAACCCTTTTTGCACTAGCAATTAATGGGATATCCTCAGCCATTCCCCAGGATGTTCTCTCAACATTATTTGTGGATGATCTCTCAATATCATTTGCTGGCACTAGAATGGCAATGGTTGAGAGAAAAATCCAACTCTCTATTGATAAAATTATCCAGTGGGCTGACATGAATGGATTTAAGTTCTCGACAAGTAAAACTACCATTGTCCATTTTTGTCGTATCCGGGGAGTACATCCAGACCCGGATATATACATTAAAGGTCAACAGATACCATGTGTATCGGAAACCAAATTTTTAGGTTTGATATTTGACTGTAAACTTACATGGGTTTCTCACCTAAAAGCGCTAAAAGCTAAATGTGTTGAAGCTCTGAATATCTTAAAAGTATTGTCCCATACATCATGGGGGGCAGACCGCAATACTATTTTAAAATTATACAAGGCCTTGATTTTTTCCAAAATTAGTTATGGTTGTGAGGTATATTCTTCAGCCACCCCAAGCCGGTTAAAAATATTAGATTCGATACATCATGCAGGTATTAGATTGTCTACTGGAGCTTTTAAAACCTCGCCTATCCCAAGTCTCCTTGTTGATGCTGGAGAGTTACCTCTAGACCTTTACCGAATATCTTCCATTCTTCGGTATTGGTTTAGATTGCAAAGACTCCCTAACTCTCTAGCCTTTCAGACTGCAAGCCTTGTAAGACACGCGTCATACTTTGAGTTGCACCCAAAATCTCCTCAACCTTATGGCTTTCGGGTGAAACGATTATTAAATAGTCTGGATATAATTAGAAATAAGGTACTTCCATTCAAGGTATCATCAACGCCTCCATGGAAGTTACCAGAGATATCTTTTTGTAAATATTTTATTGGAGATAAGAAGAATATGTCAGACATAGAAGCCAGGTCTCTCTTTAATGAACATGTTAAAGAACATAGAGGATCAACTTTTATCTATACTGATGGCTCCAAATCTGATGCTGGCGTTTGATTTGGAGTACATAGTAATGGTTTTAATTGTAGAGGTGCACTTCCTCTGACCGCTTCCATATTTACTGCCGAACTGTATGGCATATTAACCGCTATTGAGAAAATAGCGTTGGAGAAGGAGGGTAATTTTACAATTTTTAGTGATGCAAGGAGTATCCTTCAAGCTATGGAAGTTTTTAATTCTAATAACCCTCTAGTTTTAAAGATTTTAGAATGGCTTTTCATTATTGGACGGAGAGGTATAACAGTTGAATTTTGTTGGGTTCCAGCACATGTAGGTGTGTCCGGGAATGAGAAGGCAGATTCACTGGCTAAGGAGGCTGCATCCGAGTTGCTGCCAAGAAGGTATCCCATTCCCTGTAATGATTTCTTACCTGACATCAAGAAATTGGGTTGCAATAAATGGCAACAGCAATGGGATAGTCAAGATGGCAATAAAATGAGGGAAGTAACAAATGACATATCTCCTTGGAGGTATAACATGATGCCCCGAAAATGGGAGACGTCTCTTTGTCGTCTCCGTATTGGTCACACTCGGTTGACCCATGAGTTCCTGCTGAAGGGCCAACACCAACCGTATTGTGACAACTGTTTAGTACCTCTAACAGTAAGGCATTTGTTGACCGAATGCCCCAATTACAACATCTTGCGGAATAGATATTTGTTTGAGGCTCGAGGTGAGGGTGGCAGGTTCATCCTTGCCAAGATTCTTGGAAATGATGTGTCCTACCATGCAAGTGGCATTTTTAGATTTCTTTCAGAAGCAGGTCTTCTGAAAAATATTTAACTTTTATGACATTCAATATTTATGATTTTAATTGAATACTCTTTAATTTTTTATTTTATTTAATTTTTTACTTTTGTATACATAAATTAAATGTTACCGGCGTCAATGACCTTAGATGTCAGGATGCCTGAAAACTTTAAATCATTCATTATCCCATCTTGCAGTAGAGATACTGAGATAGACCGAAGTCCACTTGATTCCACTATCGGCTCGCTTCATTCCGGGCAAAAGGAATGTGCTCGCCGACAGTCTGAGCAGAGCGTCTCAGATAGTGAGTACCGAGTGGTCTTTGGATCGTCAAGTAGCCAACAAAGTCCTGACTGTGTGGGGTTTCCCGACTGTGGATCTGTTCGTGACAGCGTTTAACTTCAAACTGCCACTGTACTGCTCCCCAGTCCCGGATCCCAAGGCGCTCTGGCAAGATGCTTTCCAACAACGGTGGGACAATATCAACGTATACGCCTTTCCCCCGTTTTGTCTGATGAGGAGGATACTCAACAAGACCTGAATATCGGTCAACCTCTCGATGACCCTAATAGCTCCGCTGTGGCATCACGCGAAATGGTTTCCGGACCTTCTGCAACTCCTTATGGAGCCTCCGAGAAAACTCCCTCTGCGACACGAGCTACTCAAACAACCATACGCCAACATCTTTCACAAAGCCATAGCTTCGCTTCGACTTCACGCCTGGAATCCAGCATCTCCTCGCAGAGAGAGGATTTTCGCAACAAGTTGCAGAAAGGATGTCTGGACACCTGCGAAAGTCATCCATAGGGGTCTACCAGGCAAAGTGGAGAGTTTTCTGTGGTTGGTGTTGTGGAAGGGGTATCTCTCCACTCGATGCCACTATTCCAGCAATAGCGGAGTTCTTCGTGTACTTGCGAGAAGAAATGCGCCTTTCAGTCTCGGCAGTGAAAGGCTATCGCTCAGCCTCAAGTCTAGCCTTCAGGCTCAAAGGAGTGGACATTTCTTCTTCGCTGGAACTTTCCCTACTCATACGTAGTTATGAACTTAACTGCCCTCAGTCGGAAGTGAGACCTCCTCCATGGAACGTGGTTTGAGTTCTCAGGTCTCTTAAGAGACCTCCCTACGTACCATTACACCAGGCTTCAGATCGCCACCTGACTTGGAAGACAGTGTTCCTACTAGCTTTGGCGTCAGCCGAGCGAGTTAGTGAACTTCATGGTCTTTCGTATGACATCGCCCATTCAAGGGGATGGGGGAGGTAACGTTCAACTTCGTCCCTGAGTTTATTGCTAAGATTCAGAATCCGGGAGTGCCGGACCCTCGGTTCGACTCCTTCCGGATTTCGAGTCTTCGTTCCATAACAGATGACCCAGACCATCTCCTACTGTGCCCAGTAAGGAGTCTGAGGCTATATCTGAAAAGAACAGCTGCAGTTCGTCCCCAAGTGCAGGTATTGTTTGTTCGCACTGGGAGGTCGAAGAGGAGGGTTATCAAGAAGCATGGATTCGAAAGACAATCCATCTGTCCCTGAATCCTGACCCTGCTCCATCACGTTGCCCTAGAGCTCATGATGTCAGGGGTGTAGCTACGTCCCTGGCCTTCAAAAAGAACTTCTTAGTGACGCAGGTTCTGGAAGCGTCAAATGACTGTCATAGCCCACTACCTGCAAGACGTGACCCACAGGAGGCTCGATACATTCTCTATCGGCCCTCTGGTGGTTGCACAACTGCTGGTTTAAACCTCAGGCTCCTTAATGGACGAGTAGCAGAGGGTTGAGGGCATTGTTACCCGGTTTTAGTCTGCATGAAAGAAAAGGTATGTCTGGCCCTTATTCTTTTCTTCATCCTCCTCTCTCTTGGGGAAAGCAGCATCCTGGGTTCTCTGTACAGCTGACCTCAAACCACTGCAGGTAAACCATGTTCCCTTGTGTTCCTAGTATTAAGTTAATACTGTCGCGTCCCCATACCCTGACTTGGTGGTATTGGGAGAGTCCTAGCCTAAAGTTTCCATCTAAAGAACTTCAGGTCAACTTCCTAGGACGAGTCACGCATATTCCTTCACATACAGCTTGTGTAGGCCGCAGCCCTTGCATAGCAAGGTGCGAGCGAGGTGCAGGGACTCTTTATTGTTGAGTGCTGACACTCAGATAATGAGTCCCCTGGCAAAAGCCAAAACCCAGTATGGCTGGGACTTATTCTACCCTTCCTAAGGGTTGAGTCACCCATTTTAAATAACGTGGTTTGTATTTCAGTTACGGAACAAATGACAAATTAAGAGATAATTTGTATTTTTCCTAACTATACAAACCTTAGCTATTTAATCAAACTTGCCCGCCAGCCCTGTCCCCATGAAGTCCTACCTCTAAGCAAAGTGAACTTACCACACAGGTGTGTGAGGGGGAAGGGTAACAAGCTACCCTCCCTACCCACTGCTAACTAGCGGTGGGGTAGTAAACCCTCGTTAAAATTCTAATGGCTTGTCCTTTCAGCTACGCCGAAAGTAATTACCCATATTAAATAGCTAAGGTTTGTATAGTTAGGAAAAATACAAATTATCTCCGAATTTGTCATTTTGAGCGAAGCAAAAAATCTATTTTTGGGTGAGATAGCCATGTTGTCCTGATGGACCCACCCTCCTTTTCTATAGAAAAGGCCTTCGCATAATCCCTCCCAAAACTACTATATCTGTAGCACCATGCTCAATGCTACAAGGAATGACCGCCATCTTGATACTCAATAGTAGTATGGGAAATAGGGTAACCTTGTTAATGGCTCCCCTTCCAAAATTGCCACTCTTCCCCCTCGAAGCGAAAACGCTATTCGGGGTGAAGATCGCTATGTGTCGTATCAAGATATAAGTCCTCTGATGTATGCGATATCCTTAAGAGAATGTTAAGGATATTCGCTCTAGGAGTTAGAATTCTGGAGACCTAAAGGTAAATTCCCTGGGAATATCACTGTAGATATATATCCCTTGGAAGCTACTATTAGGAACCTTCCATCAGGACGACATGGCTATCTCACCCAAAAATAGATTTTTCGCTTCGCTTAAAATCCGTTATATCATTCCGGAGAGAAAAAATACAAAACTATAGTATGAAAAGTCAGATCTTCAAAAAACATAAGCAGAGACCTAGATATAGCTATGGCAGAGCCTCATAGGAATCGACCCTCTAAAAGTTAACAAGACAAAAAAAATGATTTGAATGAAAAAAGAAAAAAAAAAAAAAACAAGAACTATTCACATGCTGGACACTCATAAGTGTTCCTTAAACTGTACTAGTATAAACAAAGGCACACCTAACCGTGTATCTATTTGGGATACATTCTAATACCAGTAGCTTGCCTCACGATCAAAGGGATCATGAAACAAGGTTGCAATTCAGGCGGCAAAACTAGAAGATCCCGGCAAACTTGCTTTTGACAGTCTTCTCCAGGCTGACTAGCAATGTAATCAGGTGCAAAATCATACAATTTTATTTCAGACTTATGACAGGAAAAACTTCAAGCTTAAAGGAGAACCCTGCAGCCCTGTGCCACTAAAAACTTTTCTCTGCCACTTTATGTTCACTTGGTTCTGGGGGTAAGTATTTGAAAAACTATCCATAAACACTCTTGTGTCAATATATTACCACCTAGGTCAGTGATAAGAATAATATAGTTTCATTTGCTCCTAATTTTGAATCAAATTACCATGTAGTAGGGCATAAGTTATAACAAATTACAGGTCTTGAGTAACTCTTCTTTTGGCAACTTCATCTTTCCTATATACTGAGAAGAATAATCTAAGCTTCTCTCCCTACTGGGTGTAGGGGCCTTCTGTCAGTACCTGTTAAAAGAAATAATAAGGGATTAAGGCACCTTTTTGGGGGGCACTTGAGGGCTAAAAAAATGTAATAGTGTGTCTCATAACATCCAAACTAAAATGTTTTTTCATACACACAAACCATTAATTATTCCATTCCCCCCCCCCCCCCATCAGCCCTCAAGCCCATCCAAAAGGAATGCCTCGTAACTGACAGCAACACCCCATACAAACTCTATACATTCGAGTGAAAAAATTTTACCTTACAAAAATAAATTCTGTAAAAGAAGGTAGGACGATCAACTGAAAAAGATTCAATTCATCATCCGTCCCTTTAGCTACTTATAAAATTATATGTATTACATTAGGTACAGTACATTATTTAACAGTTTTCTGATATAACAAAAAGCAATAGGAATAGACAATAAACTATCAGACACAATGGAGATACAGTACTTAAAAACAAAAAATGAGATCATCTATTTCTCAACATACAATATGATAAATTTCATTATTTTCAATATTTAACTTAGCCGGTGATTATATAAGCGGCAGCTCTGCTGCTCGACAGAAAACTCTACGGAAAAAATCCGCCAGCGATCGCTATGCAGGTAGGGGGTGTACTTCAACAGCGCCATCTGTCGTCCAGATACCCAGTACTCATTGTAAACAAAGAACTCAATTTTCTCTCTGTCGTGCTACCGGCAAGACCTACTAATTCGCTGTTGCTAACTGGATTTGTTTTCACAACTATTTGGTGAAGTACACTATTCTAGTTTTGAGCTTTCGCTGTGCAGGCTTTCTCTTCAATAAATCCTTGCATTCTTTTTTTGATATCGGATTATTTGTTGATGACTTTGGATAGTTTTTGAATTCCCCTTTGACCAATTCAAAATGGCTGACCCTTCTCAAGTCCCAAAATTCAGGAAGTGTAATGCTAGGGACTGTTCAATGCGTCTTCCGAAGGCCTCTATCGATCCTCACACCGTTTGTTCCAATTGTCGGGATAAAACCTGTCAATTGGAAGATCGATGTGAGGAATGCGTTGGGCTTTCGGAATTCGATTTTATCGAATTCCAAAAATATACACGTAGGCTAGAGAGAGATAGAGTCAGGAGAAGTTCATCTCGTTCTGTTGATTTTTCCTCTCCTCATGCCCCACAACCTATTCCTTCCCCTGTAGTGGTTGCTCCTAATCCCCCTTCTGGCACTCAGGAACCTTCGATGGCTGACATGATGCGTGCCATCCAAGCTCTGGGTGAGAGAGTTGAGTCCCTGGCTAGTGACCGTAACCAGCTCATGGCGGACGTTAAGGAGCTGAAGTGTAAAAGTGCAGTGGGAAGTGATAAAGTGAGTGATAGTGTTGTGGATAGTGTTGCGCTTGAGGGTTCGTCTGTTCGTGCCTGTCGTCCTCCTAGTCCGGGACCTCTTGCAAGCTCCCAAGTCCAGGGGAGAAGCAATGTCGTACGACCAATGGGTTCGAGAGGCTTTAATCAGCGAACAGACGTTCCCTCCGTGGTTTCGGGCGTATCTACCCAAGATCGCCCCACCCACACAAAGATGAGAGAGCCCATTTATTCCTCGTCTGCGGAAGAGGTTTCTCGTAAGAAACCATGGACCAAGGTCTCACGACCACTTAAGCGCAAGTCGGTCCCTTCCGCGCAAGTCCAACGGCCCAGTTGTAGCCACTGGGTCAGTTCGGACTCGCTGCAGTCTTCCGATGACTGCTCACCTCCTAAGAGAGGCAAAGCGGTACCGCCTCAGGCAGTTACACCGTCTGTCGCCGCACCTGCTCCTGCAGACCCTCAGTGGTCTTTGCTGCAGACCATGCAGTCCCAGTTAACGTCTCTGATGCAGGACTTTCGTGCGGAGAAGGTTGCTGCTGCACCAGCCTCTTGCCTACAACCAACCACACACTCGGTTGTGCGTCCTGTGGACGCTGAGGCGACCTTCTTGCGCACTCCAGCTGAGAGAGTCCCGCCACCCATGCGTTCCAGTGTGCCCTGCCAGCTGCATGTTGACGTTCAGCGACGCACGGAACCTTCCGTTGACGTTCGCGAGGTACAACAACCTTCAGAGTTGTTTTGTTTTGACGCGGTGCGTCAACCTCCGCAACCCAGTGTGGTTGCCTCTGCTCACCCACATCAGACTAGACAGTCTGGAGTAGGCGCTGTGCGTCCCCGCGCTGCTATGGTTGTTGCCAGCTCACAGACTGGGCAACAGTTCCATGACGTTGCGTCCGGTTCAGTCACGCGTGCACCCGTGCGACCGGACTCAGCTAACCAGCCGTTAACTGCTCCATTGCCGCTTCCTCCTCAATTCTCGGATGATGGACTTTCTGATGATGACGATGCGGCACACGATGAACCACATTCGGACCTTGACGAGCCTAAGTCCACGCAACCCTCTTTGGACTTTAGAAAAGTTCTTGCTCTGTTCAAAGAGATGTTTCCGGACCAGTTTGTGTCTGTGGCTCCGCGCTCTCCTCCGTCAGAGTTTGTATTAGGTACGCCGTCATCCTCGCCTGCCTTTACTAGACTCGTCCTCGCACGCTCGTCCAAGAGAGCTTTACGAGTGATAGGGGATTGGATGCAGTCCAAAAAGAGTCTAGGGAAGACAGCCTTTACGTTTCCCCCTGCTAGACTCTCTTCCAGATCGAGCATCTGGTATGCCACGGGAGAAGTTCTCGGCTTGGGAGTTCCTGCCTCTGCCCAGGGCGACTTCTCAAGCCTTGTAGACTCTCCCCGCAGGCTAGCCATGAGACGCTCTAAGATATGTTGGTCATCTTCGGACCTAGACCACCTGTTGAAAGGGATATTTAGAGCCTTCGAGGTCTTCAACTTCTTAGACTGGTGTCTGGGAGCTTTGAGCAGGAAGATCTCCCCGACAGAGAAGGAAACTTCGCTCATCATGTCCTGCATGGACAAGAAGCATGGACAAGAAGCGTGAGAACCTTTGCTCTTTCCTGTCAGCTGGAGTGACACCTTGTCCAAGATCCGAACTTCTGTTTGCTCCTCTTTCTAAGTGCCTTTTTCCAGAGGACTTGATTAAGGAGATTGCTGCTTCTTTGATACAGAAGGACACCCATGACCTGGTTGCGTCCTCTGCCCGCAAAGCCACCCCTTTGCCTACCTTGTCAGCTAGACCAAGGATGGACACTCCAGCGTCCCGATTTATTCCGCCCTTTCGTGGCAGAGCCTCCAGCAGAGGAGGTGCTCGTGCCGAAGGGAGACGTGGGAAGAAGAAAGGAACCAAGTCCTTTAAAGGCAGAGTCTGACTGCCAGCTTCTTCAGACAGCAGTGGGAGCCAGACTCAAGAACTTCTGGCAGACCTGGGAGAAGAGAGGCGCAGATGCACAATCTGTGAAGTTGCTCAGAGAGGGGTACAAGATCCCGTTTGTACGAAAACCCCCTCTAGCAACGTCTCCCATCGATCTCTCTCCCAGGTACAGAGAGGAAGACAAGAGACGAGCATTGAAACAGGAGGTGTCTCTCTTACTAGAAAAGGGAGCGGTAGTCAAAGTCCTGGACCATCAAACCCCGGGCTTCTACAACCGTCTCTTCTTAGTGGCAAAGAAGACAGGAGGGTGGAGGCCGGTGCTAGACGTCAGTGCGCTTAATGTCTTTGTCACAAAGCAGACGTTCTCCATGGAGACCACAAAGTCCGTTCTAGCAGCGGTCAGAAGGGAAGACTGGATGGTCTCTTTAGACCTAAGGGACGCATACTTCCACGTCCCCATCCACCCAGACTCCCAACCTTTTCTGAGATTTGTTTACGAAAAGGTTGTCTACCAGTTTCAAGCCCTGTGCTTTGGCCTAAGCACAGCTCCTCTTGTGTTTACGAGGCTGATGAGGAATGTAGCCAAATTCCTTCATTTAGCGGACATCAGAGCCTCCCTCTATTTGGACGACTGGCTTCTAAGAGCTTCTTCCAGTCGTCGCTGTCTGAAGGATCTAAAGTGGACTCTAGATCTGACCAAGGAATTGGGTCTCCTGGTCAATATGGAAAAGTCTCAAGTGGTCCCATCCCAAACTATTGTGTATTTAGGGATGGAGATTCACAGTCTAGCTTTTCGGGCTTTTCCGTCGGCGCCCAGAACAAGTCAAGCCCAGTTATGCATCCAGAACATGCTGAAGAAGGAACGATGTTCAGTCAGGCAGTGGATGAGTCTGATAGGGACACTATCATCCCTGGAACAGTTCGTATCGTTAGGAAGACTACACCTCCGTCCTCTTCAATATCACCTAGCTGTTTACTGGAAAAAGGACAAGACGCTAGAAGCGGTCTCGATCCCCATTTCCGAGAAGATGAAGTCTTCCCTGACTTGTTGGAAGGACAGTATCAGCCTCAGAGAGGGTCTGCCCCTGGCTGTTCAGACTCCCAACCACGTTCTCTTCTCGGACGCATCGGACACGGGCTGGGGCGCGACATTAGACGGTCGGGAATGCTCGGGAACTTGGAACTCGAGTCAAAGGACAATGCATATCAACTGCAAGGAGCTACTGGCAGTTCATCTGGCCTTGAAAAGCTTCAAGTCTCTCCTTCAAGGCAAAGTGGTGGAGGTGAACTCGGACAACACCACGGCTTTGGCGTACATCTCCAAGCAAGGAGGGACCCACTCTAAGACGTTGTACGAGATCGCAAGGGACCTCCTCACCTGGTCAAAAGATCTAAACATTTCACTAGTAACGAGGTTCATCCAAGGCAACTTGAATGTCATGGCAGATTGCCTCAGTCGGAAGGGACAAATCATTCCAACAGAATGGACCCTACACAAGGATGTGTGCAAGAGACTTTGGGCCACATGGGGCCAGCCAACCATAGATCTCTTTGCAACCTCGATGACCAAGAGGCTCCCAATATATTGCTCACCAATCCCGGACCCAGCAGCAGTTCATATAGATGCCTTTCTCCTAGATTGGTCACATCTAGACCTATATGCATTCCCCCCGTTCAAGATTGTCAACAAGGTACTGCAGAAGTTCGCCTCTCACGAAGGGACAAGGTTGACGTTAGTTGCTCCCCTCTGGCCCGCGAGAGAATGGTTCACCGAGGTACTTCGATGGCTAGTGGACGTTCCCAGAACTCTTCCTCTAAGGGTGGACCTTCTACGTCAGCCACACGTAAAGAAGGTACACCAAGGCCTCTACGCTCTTCGTCTGACTGCCTTCAGACTATCGAAAGACTCTCGAGAGCTAGAGGCTTTTCGAAGGAGGCAGCCAGGGCGATTGCTAGAGCAAGGAGGACATCCACCCTTAGAGTCTACCAATCGAAGTGGGAAGTCTTCCGAAACTGGTGCAAGTCAGTATCTATATCCTCGACCAGTACCTCTGTAACTCAAATAGCTGACTTCCTTTTATACCTGAGGAAAGAACGATCTCTTTCAGCTCCCACTATCAAGGGTTACAGAAGCATGTTGGCATCAGTCTTCCGTCACAGAGGCTTAGATCTTTCCAACAACAGAGATCTACAGGACCTCCTTAAGTCTTTTGAGACCACGAAGGAGCGTCGTTTGGCTACACCTGGTTGGAATTTAGACGTGGTACTAAGATTCCTCATGTCAGAAAGGTTCGAGCCGCTACAATCAGCCTCCTTTAAAGATCTCACTTTAAAGACTCTTTTCCTGGTTTGCTTAGCCACAGCTAAAAGAGTCAGTGAGATTCACGCCTTCAGCAGGAACATCGGATTTTCATCTGAAACGGCTACATGTTCTCTACAACTTGGTTTTCCAGCCAAAAACGAGCTACCCTCTCGTCCTTGGCCGAAATCGTTCGATATTCCAAGCCTATCGAATATGGTTGGAAATGAACTAGAAAGAGTCTTATGCCCTGTGAGAGCTCTTAAGTTCTATTTAAGACGAACTAAACCTTTACGAGGACAGTCAGAAGCTTTATGGTGTTCAGTTAAGAAACCATCTTTGCCTATGTCAAAGAATGCTTTATCCTATTTTATCAGACTGTTAATACGAGAAGCTCATTCCCATCTGAGTGAGGAAGACCAAGCTTTGCTGAAGGTAAGGACACATGAAGTTAGAGCTGTCGCAACTTCAGTGGCCTTTAAACAAAATAGATCTCTGCGAAGTATAATGGACGCAACCTATTGGAGAAGCAAGTCAGTGTTTGCGTCTTTTTATCTTAAAGATGTCCAGTCTCTTTACGAGAACTGCTACACCCTGGGACCATTCGTAGCAGCGAGTGCAGTAGTGGGTGAGGGCTCAACCACTACAATCCCCTAATTCCATAACCTTTTTTAATCTTTCTCTTGAAATGTTTTTATTGTTGTTTTTGGGTTGTCCGGAAGGCTAAGAAGCCTTTCGCATCCTGGTTGATTTGGCGGGTGGTCAAATTCTTTTCTTGAGAAGCGCCTAGATTAGAGGTTTTGATGAGGTCCTGTGGTATGGGTTGCAACCCTTCATACTTCAGATCCTAGGGGTCGCTCAGCATCCTAAGGGGATCGCGAGGCTCCGTAAGGAAGACGTACTTAAAAAGGCAGAGTAATTGTTCAAGTCGACTTCCTTACCAGGTACCTATTTATTTTGTTTTTGTTATTTTGATAACTTCTAAAATGAAATAAAAAATCCTTAGCTCATAATAATGTAAACATTTATTGCTGGTCTCTACCCACCCCCCTGGGTGTGAATCAGCTTATATAATCACCGGCTAAGTTAAATATTGAAAAATGTTATTTTGATAATAAAATAAATTTTGAATATACTTACCCGGTGATTATATATTAAAGAACCCTCCCTTCCTCCCCAATAGAGACGCAGTGGACCGAGGAGAAAATTGAGTTCTTTGTTTACAATGAGTACTGGGTATCTGGACGACAGATGGCGCTGTTGAAGTACACCCCCTACCTGCATAGCGATCGCTGGCGGATTTTTTCCGTAGAGTTTTCTGTCGAGCAGCAGAGCTGCAGCTTATATAATCACCGGGTAAGTATATTCAAAAATTTATTTTATTATCAAAATAACATTTTACAGGAAACGTTTCAGTATTACAGGTATACGTTCATGAATTATCAAGAAAAGAAATTTACATTCATTGCAGTCCAAAACCAATTTAAAATAATGCAAAACTTATAAGAATATTGCTGCAATGATGCGATGGTTCACGAGGTGATGATGGCGGTCGGATTCAGGAGAATATCTTCTAATTACTTGCCTTTTGGAGTTAACTGCTCAAAGAGGCCTAGATTCACCTTTCAACCCTGGAAGAAAACTCAGGAGGAGTATATTGCATTGCACAGTTGTCAGATCTACAAAATTACAGGGTTATGTAACATAACATCAATTTAAAGATAAACATCAAGTGCTCTAATCGTAACCCAACATACTAAAAAAAAGGGGTTTCGTCCAGAAGGCAAGTTTAAATTACTGGCATGTGCCCTTACAATAATCAAACAACATATATAATCTCCACAGGAAGAAGTTTGACAACAATGGGATGTTACGTCATTTTATCTGATCTAGATGGATAAAATTTGCAAGAAAGTTAGCTTATTACTTTAAATATTATTATACTAATTCATACAAACTCATTGATATAGTTAATATGATAAAACTACTTCTGTGGAGGAAAATAATCACATTTAAACATACATTCATAGAAACTGGGAAATACATTAGAAAACGAACACTCTTAAAACTAAGAATACTTTTATTCAAGGGGAATAAATGTCAATTTTTGACAAGCCTTTTAATTACCCAATGTGGGAATCAAAACATGACTAATAAAAAAATGGTAATTACTATCAACTTCCTATAAAAACTGTTCAAAGATTAATTCAGTGGGAGATTTATAGTTCTTCCGAGTCTCAAAATTCTGCCTCCGGACATGCGCCGGGATTCAGCTATCTGCTGGCGAGCCATATTAATTTCTCGCAGCACTGGAGACAGGCTAAGCTGGCAACTCGGCAGGTACAAGCTGGGTGTCTGTAATCGATCGATAACCTCGCATAACAGTTGGTATTTGCGGGTGATCAACATTCTTTGAGGTAAACCAGAGACAGAATCCGTAGACTCGGCAAAGTTGTTTCGGGCGACCCAAACAGTGTTGTAGCGTTCAGGTTAGAAACACCTGACTGTGCCACTTCAGCCTCGAGCTCTGACTGGTGTCTTAATTTACCGTCAGAATATTAGAAGGGTTTGAATTTTGAGGAGACTCAGGAATGGAGGATGGTTCCCTCTCTATAGTATTCGTCTGGTCAGTGAGACGGGGTCTCCATTCCAGGACTCGAGGCTGAACTAACAGTTGATCTAGTCCATGGGGAACTAAATCCACTAGAGGTGGGATATTCAGGCGACAGTCGGTCGTCACAATCGGGTGGCAAAGAGCCGAGAAAGTCATAATCAGGATGAATAGACACTGCCGATTCAGAAACAGGGCTTTTTAAAGTAGCAGGTCTTGACGAATCTGGACTGGAACTCTTGGAACCAACAGAAAGTAGTTCCAATAACGGAATACTGGAAACTTCCCAGAATTCCCAACTCCCTGGAGGATGAACGACACCTTCCTAGCTGGCTTAAGAATGGGCTTAGGCTGAGTAATAGCTCTAGTAGGACGGTGACTTTTCCTATGTCATCGGCACTTGTTACAATCTCGGAACAAAAGGTAGGATGCAACTACTGCAGCCACCCCATAGGAATCACCATCACTTTTAGAACCAGAACTCTCAGAGACTTCAGAGGAAGTTGGACTATCATCCACGAGTCCTGGACTATTCCGAGTCTCTGTTACAGGATCACGACCCTTCGGATACCAGAGAAAGTGCCTCCTAAGATAAACTGGAGGTTCAAACCAGGCCTTTAACTGGATATGGTGAGCTCTTACCAGTTCACCATCAGGCAGTCTCTGCAGCTCGTAGATGACGTTATTCTCGTGTACCTTAGTGACACAGAATACCCCCTCAAACCTAGGGATGAGCTTGTTCGTCAGAAGGTGTCCCAACAGGTGCACCTTCTTAAGCACCAGAGAGCCCTCTTTAAACGGTTTGTACCGAGGATGTCTTTCAGCCCGTGGGTCTCTCGTTTCTGCTGACAGCAATGGGGTACTATCAACATCGTGAGCACCCTTCAGTATGTTCTCAGCTGGAGTACTGTACAGCCAATCTCAGGGTGGTGAGAATTGTTGTAGCTGAGAACTGCTCAGGATAAGTACTGATCCCATTTCCGAGATACCCCAGAAATCGCCCTCAGTAACTCGCCAACGGTACGATTCACCAACTCCACTGCACCATTACTATAGGGTTTATACGGAGTTGTTATCACATGTACAACATTGTACCGCTCCAACAACTCGGTAAATTCCTGGGAAATAAACTCAAGGCCGTTATCAGTCGATATCCGGACTGGAAGACGATTAATAACAGGAAAAACTCTGTCTTCAAGCACCTGGCATATCGTACTGCTCTTCTTATTCCTTATGGGTACTGCCATCACCCACTTGGAATAATAGTCGACTACCATCAGACACCCAATAAAACCAGTACTGGTTGTTGGGAGACTCACAAGGTCCATCGCAACCAATTAAAAAGGAGAAGAGTTCACTATTTTCAAGGTTGGCGGGGCAACCACCTCCCTTGAGACCTGACAAATCTGACATTCCCAACACGTCCGGCACTTATCTCTGATTACATTAATCAAAGATTTGTGCTAAACAAGTCGACGGAGCATTGCAATTATTTTTCCGATCCCCCAGTGAGCATTCTGGAGGTGTGTCTCGGCAACTAGGTCAATCAGGACATTGAAGGTGACTACTGGGGCTACTAAGCTGTCTGAGTTCTGCTTCACTAGCAAACCTTGGTTTACTTCCAGGTCCGACCAACATCTCCTATAGGTTAGATAGGAGTGTGGAACTCGAGATGCAGGAACCCCAAAATAGATCATCTTAATGACAGATTGAATCTGTCGATGATCTCCTTGGATCTTGGACACGCGACTAAAGGACAGAAGAGCCATTTCCGGAGAACACTCCTCGACCAGATTCAGGGTCACTTACCTTCATAACAGTGGTCTCGGTATGCAGTGGGGAGACTGAGAGTACCTTGGGAGACAACTGAAGAACAGTAGTGTGGTCATACACCAACTGTTCTCGGGGTGAATCCAGTGTCAGGTAGGCTGCGTCCAGTAGATTCCTACCAAGAACAAAACAAAAGTTAATATCATTGGCAGCTACCACCGCATAGTTAAACAGTGGTAGCCTCCACACGGAAGGACACTTCATCTCTAATGCTGGTGCAGGAACCAGTCAACCCCTCCAACTGTTCTCCTGACAGTACCTGGTACTTTATGCCAAGTTGGCTCAGTACAGACTCACTCACAAGACAAACCTGCGCTCCTGTATCAACAAGAGCACAAAATAAGGTCTCCTGCATCATTACTATACCTACTGCTGAGTGTTGAGACACATGTACAACTGGACTGACAAGGCACCTTTTTTGTCACATACTGGATTATAGGACAATCCTCCGGTGCTTCCCGATCATCAGTGACCAAGCCCTCAGAGTCAGGCACACGAGATTTTACCTCCGCCTTATGGCCCAGAATCACGCCAGTTCGAGGGACGTAATTGTGGAGCTCGATCAAAGGGTTAAAATGCACTCCAGACAGACACTGAAGATGCACACACTGAGGCTCAGTCACGGATGGATCACGGGACAAGTGGGACCCCAATGGACCCAGATTTCCAGGTTCAATAACTTGGATGCTGCCAAGAGCAACTCCAGAGCTGGGACTCTACCTGGAAAATGCATTGCATTGATCCTGTTCCTGCTAGTCTTGTCCAGTTTGAAGCCTAGTCGACCGGTGTCTTTCAGAAACTGCTGAACTGAGGCATCCCGGAGCTGGGCTCCCTTCAGCTGAAAGTCGGGTGTGACACCTGACCCTTCCGTCCAGCAGTTCACGACTAGCTCCAAGGATTCTATGAGAGAATCTGGACCACCATGAACCTCCTTATACAAGGCCAGTCCAGTAGGCAACTTGGGAGTCCTGGGTTTAGTAGCAAACAGACAGTCAGTTAATGCGGGCCAGCAGGATAACCAGTCAACTGCAGCATTCTGATCACCTGGACAGTAAATAACAATAAAGTTAAATTCGGACAGGTCCTCCAGTGTCCGTACTAGACGCCTGTCCACCATCTTCATGTCATGAAGGTACATCAGGGGACAGTGATCAGAATGAATCACGAAGAACTGACCATAGAGGAAGGCCCTGAAGGTTTTCACCCCCCATCGCAGAGCAGCCAACTCACGCTCAATGGTAGAGTAACGGGTCTCGCAGTCAAGGAAAGACGGAGTCGTACGCTATCACCCGACGCTCCCTTAGATGTATCAAGGACTCCTGGCTCAGACAAGCACCAGCACCCTCACCCGAAGGGTCAACAAACAACTCCAAGGGTTTAGCATAGCGGAGTAGTCAGGGTATGACAATATAATGTCCTCCTTGATCAGTTCCTTCAAGCGCACAAAGGCACCGTCCATTTCTGCAGTCCACTTTAGTTTCCTAGTCCCTTGGGATTTTCGTCCTCCAGTCTTCGCAGATAATGGCTCGCCTATCTGCGAGCACATGGGGATAAAATCCCCGTAGCTCACGCACAGTGGTCAGTTTAGGGAAGTCCACTTTCCGGATGTATTCTGGTAGCTTATGCATACCAAAACGTCCAACCAGATGACCAAGATACTGGACCTCGGCTTGAACCCACGAACACTTCCCGAGTTTTATCTTGAGTCCGTGCTTCTGGAGAGTAGCCAAAACTCGTTCTACCAGTTTCAGATGTTCCTCGAAAGAAGACCCAAGTATCAAGATGTCATCAATGTAGACAACCACGTTGGCTTTCGGGAACTCTTGGAGAATACTCTGCATTTCTCTCTGGAACACTGCAGATGCATTTTTCAGTCCGAACGTTAAGCGTCTGAACTGCCAGTGTCCAAAGGCGGTAGAGAAAGCCGTGTATGCTTTACTGTCTTCTGCTAACGGTAACTGGTAGTATCCACGAACCAGGTCAAGGGTCATAAAGTATTTGACTCCTCGAAGTCCAAATACGGAATCGGCCATGTTAGTCATCGGAAACTTATTAGATTTAGTCACCTTATTCAGTTTACGGTAGTCCACACACACAACCGTATACTATTGTCCTTTTTTCGGACTGGAACAATGGGTGAAGACCAAGGAGAGATGCTGGGTTCAATAATACCCAGTTCATGCAACTCCTCGCACTGTTCCTTGATGGCGTCAGCGACGGGTTTGGCAAACCGTCGAACTCTTTGAGAAATGGGCATCTCGTCATACAGTTGGATGCGTATTGGTGTGCTTGAGCACTCTCGCACATCATCATCACCAGTACTGATGACGGGAAGATGACGTCGAAGCATTTGACAAAACTGGTCCTTCTGAGAAGAGTCAAGTTCGTCGGAGATAGAAAGATTGTCTTTCTTCCAATACGCTTGGTTCAGGAGTCAGGTCACACTCCTATGCAATCAGGCAGGATAGAGGAGCATCCATAATTGCCATGGTGAACACCTTCCCTAAGAGATCGGCCTTCTTGATCTTGACAGTTTCTTCAGATGAACCCTTGATTAAAACAGGCTTTTCCGTCTTTCAGTTTGAGGATGCCAGGGATTTCTGTAACTTTCCTTGACAGACCAGGGGCTATGATGTCGCCATCATAATACATTTCCGGCCAACAGATGGTCGGACAAGCAGGGCACCTAATAGAGGTGTCAAGTCCCTTAGGAAAGTTTACAGTAACTGGAACAAGTACTGGCTCAATACTGCCAATCCTTATTGAATCAGGTGCGTAGACCTCAAGTGCAAAAAGCACTTGTTGACAACAGGCTCCACGTATCGGGACATAATAGTCCCAAAGAGGCTCTCGGGGAGTACTGCCAACGCTCAGCCAATTTCGGGCTCCGTCAACTATCACCCTATTTGCTCTCAAGAACCGGTAACCAAGCACTACATGCTCAGCCATAGTCCCTGAAGGCACTTCATGGAACACACTCGGGGCGAATGTCATTCCATGCAGTATAGGGGTCAACAGTACAGTACCTAGGGTCTTAGGTCCTATTCGCCCTAAAGCCTTCAAACCAGTGGTGTTGGGTACCATCTGGAGCTGGTAATCCTGTACCACTCTCGATGACTGGAGGTTGGCCTCAGCTCCAGAGTCAATGAGAGCCTCCATGCTCCCGATGGAAAATTAGACATGGTCTCTGTACCATGAGTGGTACAGGAGCCAACTACGCCAGGTTAAACTTACGAAGGGTTTTCAATACCGCCTCAGTTCCTGCTTCCTCCCTGGAGGATTCAGGTGGAGAAGCTCTGGACCGTAACTAGAGTGAAGGATCCAAGGTAACACTGCCTGGCCAGTGAAAGGACCCCATAATTCTGTAGCAGTAGTATCTCAACGGGTGGCTGCGGCCCTGCCCAACCTACTATCTACTAATGATGAAATAAGATTGTCTGTTATAGTAAAGTTTACAGAGGTGATAAGAGTGTCACGCTTGAGGTGGTGTGGGCACGTGTTGCGGATGGATGGTGGGGAGAGAATGAGGAGGGCTTGGGAGGAAACTGTTAGGGGTAGAATATCGAGAGGGGAGGCAGAGAATTAGATGGTGAGATAAGGTGAAATTTGTTATGGAGAAAAGAGGTTTGATGGCATTGGATACATTTGATAAGGGCATTGGAGAGGGCGCATCAGACACCCGACCCGTTAATGTAGGGATAACGGTGGGAAAGTATGTATTATTTGAGGAGATTTGCCATCTCCATTTAGTGCTTGACTGTAGCACCCCTTTTTTAGCTATTTAATTAGTTTAGCCCTCTCTCTCTCTCTCTCTCTCTCTCTCTCTCTCTCTCTCTCTCAAACCTTTTTTTACTTTTAATACTGAGTGCAGCTGCGATGTTTTTCCTTGAAGTTACGCCTCGGTGATAAAGGAACTTCCTGGCCTCAGAGCTAAGCCATGCGGTCCAAATATTTAACTCAATCTACTCGATATTTGTAAGAAAACCAAGTTGTATGCACACCATAAGTAATGCTTGATGAAGCCGTACTTTTATTTTTTAATTTGGCACCTTTAGCATTAGATTTAGTGGCTTTCTTTTTCGTCTAAATTTAGACTTGAGCTGTATGTCTAAGTTAAAGGGTTCTATCTCCCAAAGGTTTACTGTATTTCATCACTACGTGGTGGGGCTCACTTCACGCCACAGCCTGCAGTTTCATTAAATACTTTCTGTCTTCTGTGTGATTTTGCTTTTATATTAAGGAACAAACTGTTTCCCTGTGTTCTGACTTTCGTAA